>NC_053394.1:29346633-29386573 GCF_905171765.1 Bufo bufo
AATTTAACTCACCTCATCCACTTGTTCGCGCAGCCCGGCTTCTCTTCTGTCTTCTTCTTTGCTGTGCAGTAGGAAAGGGACCTTTGATGACATCACTGCGCACATCACTGCGCTAATCACATGGTCCATCACATGATCTTTTACCATGGTGATGGATCATGTGACGGACCATGTGATGAGCGCAGTGACGTCACCACAGGTCCTTTTTCTACTGCACAGCAAAGAAGAAGACAGACGAGATGCCGGCTGCGCGAACAAGTGGATTAAGGTGAGTTTAAATTTTTTATTTTTTTTTTTAACCCTTCCAGCCCTATTGTACTATGCAGTCTGTATTCAGAATGCTATTATTTTCCCTTATAACCATGTTATAAGGGAAAATAATAATGATCGGGTCCCCATCCCGATCGTCTCCTAGCAACCGTGCGTAAAAATCGCACCGCATCCGCACTTGCTTGTGGATGCTTGCGATTTTCACGCAGCCCCATCGACTTCTATGGGGCCTGCGTTGCGTGAAAAACGCACAAAATACAGCTCGCTGCGATTTTCACGCAACGCACAAGTGATGCGTGAAAATTCCCCGCTCATGTGCACAGCCCCATAGAAATGAACAGGTCCGGATTCAGTGCGGGTGCAATGCGTTCACCTCACGCATTGCACCCGCGCGGAAATCTCGCCCGCGTGAAAGAGGCTTTAAAATAAAGGCATATAAGCCCTGCCCCCTTAAAACGCCTTAAATTCCAATGCCCACAGAAAACGGTGCCTAAATGACTTCCCCCAGTAGATAAATAATACCGCCAGACAGTGCACAGGAGTAGTCTCTGAATGGCCGCTCCTGCTGACAGCTCCTTCTAAGGATGAAGACACCTTAGCAATTAGATATTCACTGCAGGTCCACATTCTCTGACCCCAGGGATGAGCTGCGTATGACACTATAGGACATCCATAAACCCTAAATGCAGGAATGGCCCGTTATTATTTCCCAATTCTTACACCAAGCCGGTCGTCGCCTTCTACTTTCATGACAAGTTGTTTTGTGTTTTTTATGACTTTTGTTTTTCATTAATTTTTTTCATAGATTTTTCTGAGTCGAGTGTGCAGAACGGAAATGTCGGAATTGCACAATGACATAAATTTTGAAAATAGTGTTTATAGCGAAATATGATCAATGCCTGTGAGAAAACGCAAGCTGTTTCTGTGTAGAAGAAAAAAATGTTTTTTGATTTGGAGCTAGACTCCCACCAATCTATTATTGATGGCGTATCCAGGTCTAAAGTCCCGGTATATCCCTTTAGGGCTCATACACATGAACTTATTTTCTTTCCGTGTCCGTTCCGTTTTTCTTGTGGACCGTATGCGGAACCATTCATCTCAATGGGTCAGCAAAAAAACGGAAGTTACTCCGTGTGCATTCCGTTTCCGTTTGTCCGTTCCACAAAAAAATAGAACATGTCCTATTATTGTCCGCATTTCGGACAAGGATAGGACTGTTCTATTAGGGGCCGGCTGTTCCGTTCCGCAAAATACGGAATGCACACGGACGTCATCTGTATTTTCGTGTGCATGAGCCCTTAAGGAGACAACCCTTTAAGTCAATCAGCCACAGCCCATTGTCAGAAGAACTTCATTATGTATTGAAAGAAGTAAACTGAAAAATAGAATAACTGATCCGTCAACAGCAGCTTGTTGGAGGTTTCCTTTTCAGAATAAAAAATAAATAAAAATGCCATGAAGATAAATGACAAAGATAGTGAATTTGCCAATTACACAGCCACAGCGCAACCACTCACAGTGTAGCATACATCTTCCATGAGCAAGTTGAGAGATGTAAGATGAGCGGTTTTTACAGGCAACACAAAAGGGGTTTTCCAGGACCCAGTAAACCCACCTTACATGCACAGAGCCCATGTCTAGGAGAAAGTTTGTAATATACTTCACCGTTCTGAAGTTGTGTGGTTTGGCCCCTCGGGAATCCAGTCATGCAAAGCTTCTCTTCTGAAAATCCTGCATTTGCTAAGGTCACGTTCTTTACCAGGTTACCAGCTTGGGCTATGGACCAGAAGTCACTTGCACGGTGGACAGGACCAGCATGACCCCTCTCCCTGGCGCATGCGCAGATCAGATGGATTGAGGAGTTTGCGCATGCACCAGGGAGGAAATTAGTTCTGGTCCCATCCACAGCAGAAGGTATGTCTCGTTCATAGCCCATGCTGGAAACCTGGTAAAGGAGGTGACATCGGCAGAAGCTGGATTTTCAGAAGAACTTTACATGAGTGGCCGATTCATGCAACTTTGGAATGATAAGTATATATTACAAACTTTCTTCTACAGACGACTTATGTGTAATTAAGGGGGGTTTGATTAAATGAGGTCCAATGTTAATTACATGGCAAGTTTCTTCGCAAACAATCAGAATCTTTGTCTATACAGAAACAGCTGGAGCGTTCTTCTTTGCGCCGTGGATTATCTAATAAACTGTCCAGAGCAGACAGAAAATTCAGGGTCATCACATATTCTAGAAATATCGGAGAACTACTAGAAATGTCCCATTTTCAGTTGACTTGCAGGACGTGTTCAGGCGATCATCATTCTGAAAGGCAGTTCCAGTAAAATTCCTTCAATCCAGAATCGGTGACAGGTTCTCCCATATTCCGGATTATCGGTCTGCCATAAAAAGTTTATAAAAAGCCCTTGCAAAAGGAGGAAAGACCACGTTCACGAAATAACAGCTGTTCAGTTTGTTTTTAACTAATCTCCTGGTTTCCAGCTTTTAAAAGCCACTTGTCAGCAAGATCAACCCTATTAAACGAGACATACTGCCTGGTGGGTTGATCCTGCTGAGAAATGATACCCATCTTGTGAAAATTGGTTCTGCCATTCCTAAGAAAAGAAAAAAAAAGACATAGGGGATCCTTTATTAAGACCGGCGATTTAGACGCCGGCCTTAATCGTTCTGCGCTGGTGCCGGATGCGCCAAAGTTCTGTAGAGGAGCAGGCTTTTACGTAACTTTGGCTCTTGCTGCTGCCGGCCGTGCGACATTATTTAGGCTACGCCACAGGGAAAAGTAGCATATTCAGCCGCAAAACCCCCCCCCCAAAAAAACAAATCTGCAACAAAATTACGCCAAAAAGTGGCGTACGACATAATAAATGGCCCTCATATTCTATAGGCAAATGAGGGCTTTAGCACACTGAGGGGCGTGGCCAGCACTGGAAAGCTGAGCAGCACCGGGGGGCTAGGCCACGCCCCTTCAATGCACTGACGCCCTATAAAAATAGATTATTTTTTTCTCTCTGGAATGCTGCAGCTGGTTTTTACAAGGCAGGTATCATTTTACTCTGCAGGATCAACCCTACCATTTTATGTTACTTTAGTAACATAAAATGATTTAACAGTATGTCAAAGTTGCAGGAGGACGTACAAGCCCTGAAATTTCACCTTTGTGACATTTTACTAGATAATCCTGCGCAGCGCATGCGCTTTGTGTCAGTTCCCAGCACTCCACGTCTGCTTTTCACGTTCCTGTGCCGTGTTTACTTTGCTATTTAATACTTTGCTGTGTTCTGGTGAATTTCAGGGAATGTTCCCAGCCCAAATAAAAAAGCTTTTAAGCAGCGAATCCTCAAACTGTTACCCTGCTGCGGGCCTAGGTCGACCCCCTCAGTCAGTGAAAGCAAGTGACAACTTTCTCATTTACTTTGTATGTTTGTGCGTCTTTACTTGTGTTACTTGTGTTTGAGATGTTATCAGAAATGGCGTCTTAAAGGGAAATTCTTTCGCCCGCTTCAACAGTCCATACGTTACATGGTGAAACCAACAAGTCTTATGGTGGAGCACAAATACCACATTCTCTATGGCATTCAAGTCGTTTGCCGTGTGATATATTGTGTACTGAGACAGATTAGATAGATAAATAAATAGATATAATTAGATAGATAGATAATAGATAGATAATAGATGGATAGATAGATAGATAGATAGATAGATATGAGATGAAGATAGATAGATAGATAGATATGAGATAGATAGATAGATGGATAGATAGATAGATAGATAGATAGATAGATAGATAGATAATAGATAGATAGATAGATAGATAGATAGATAGATAGATGGATAGATAGATATGAGATGAAGATAGATAGATAGATAGATAGATAGATAGATAGATAGATAGATAGATAGATATGAGATAGATAGATAGATAGATGGATAGATAGATATGAGATGAAGATAGATAGATAGATAGATAGATAGATAGATAGATAGATAGATAGATAGATAGATAGATGATAGATAGATAGATAGATAGATAGATATGAGATGAAGATAGATGGATAGATAGATAGATAGATAGATAGATAGATAGATAGATAGATATGAGATAGATAGATAGATGGATAGATAGATAGATAGATAGATAGATAATAGATAGATAGATAGATGGATAGATAGATATGAGATGAAGATAGATAGATAGATAGATAGATAGATAGATAGATAGATAGATATAAGATGGATGGATAGATATGAGATAGATATATAGATATAATTAGATACATAGATAGATACAGTGCCTTGCAAAAGTATTCACCCCCCTTGAATTTTTTTGCATTTTGTTACATTACAGCCTTAAAGGGACACTGTCAGGCCTTCTGAGCATAAGTATTATCCCTGTGCGCATTGTAAAACGTGAAAAATAATCTTTATAATCACCTGTCAATCAACTGTCCTTTGTGCCCAAGGGGCGTTCTTTGCGCCGCATTTGTGCCCAGCCGCGCCCCCAACTGCCGGATCCTTAGACGCCCATCTCATTAGAATTCACTTCGCTGGAGGTATTTTCCTGTCCCCCGACATTCGGAGATCCCGCCATGCCCAATACGAAGGGGGGCACTAAATGTATATATTTACCCTTTATTAGACAAATATGGGTCTCTCGGTAATCTCCAGTAGACAAGCTCTGACCTCAAGCTCTTCCTCCGCCTCTCTTCGGGCCAAAAGAAATTGTTCTAAAGATGACAAATTAAAAATGGAGATGGAGACAGTGGCCATGAGACTTGCGGAGCGTAGGTGCCCTCCTTGGACCTTAGATCGAGCTAGGGCCAACATATTAAATTAGACCCAGAGACAGGCTTGTTTTTCCGGACAAAGCACAACCCGACCCACTCTCATGTATAAATAGACAAACCAATGCAGCCGCAAAAAATGTTCCCTGTTTCGTCACCAACTATAGTTTGGAATTTTCACAAATTTGCGCCATAGTCACTAAACATTTATCTGTTCTAAATTGTGACGAGCAGTGGTTTGACATCAGCTCAGCAGGTGTCGGATGCATTGCACGTCGCGGCGCACCGACTACTGCGCAAAAAATTAGCCCAAGTCTTTTCACTGATAGTGACACCAGTAAAAAAGAAAAAAGTGCTTGGCTGAGACACAAAGGCACATTTAAATGCGGCCACGGCATCTGTACGGCCACCGCATCTGTACGTGCTGCAAGTACATTAAAACAGGTTCAGCAGTTGTTTCCACAGCCACTCACAACTCCTCTAATAACAAACAATGTGTAAATTGCAGCACGGACCACGCGGTGTGCGGCATTACCTGCTCTGTATGCAGTCTGCAATATGTTGGATGCACAACCAATAGTTTAAAAGTCAGAATCTGTAAACACCTCTCAGACATCCCACATACCAGAGACGGAAACGTTTCAGCGGCCAGTCTACATTTCGCGGTCTCCCATCAGGGAGATACCGCAGGTTTTCAGGTACAGGCCCTAGAAAGGGTTAATCCTCCTGCTAGAGGTGGTGACTACAAGCGTAAGCTCCTTAACACGGAGTCCTACTGGATTTTTTGTATGGGATCCCGGGTCCCAGCAGGGTTAAATCGCAAACATGATTTAATCCTGCATTACTGATCTTTGCTCAGATATACTTTTAAAACAGTTTGTGTTTTTTGACATATCCAACTTTTTATTTCTATATGTGTCTTTGCTCCTATACTCACATGGCACTTGGATAGTAGGCGGAACCCGACTTGTGTGTCCACTCCTGCTGATCCGAACCACCTGCGAGTGCCAGGAAGTTCAGCTATTGAAGTATGTAGCCATTCAGCAACCAATGTGTCAGTATTAGAGCATCCGAAACATGTGGACCTGCTTGCCGTGTTGGATTGTTTTTTATCCTGTGTCATTTTGGAATAAAGAACAACGTCTTTTTTGGAAAGCTGGACATCCCGTCTTATTTTTATACAGTTTGCAACTGGTGCCCCTTCCAAGCACCGTCCGTGCTTTCACTGCAAGACTGACCAGGTGAGCGCCGCCTACGGAACTTTTATTCTCTTCTTTGTCTGCACTGTGCGCCCACAGACAATGAGGGCGGAGGGAAGAGTAGGAGGTCGGGCGCAAGCACATTAGCATAGGATGAAGCGCTCTGAAGCGCTGGAGAGCAGTGCCCGGCGCAGAATGGAGAGGCTGAAACGGCCTCATAGAAACATAGGGGTCGCAGGCGCGATGTGATCCCGGCGAGTGAGGGTGCCGGGCGCATGTGCAGATGATGCTATTGAGGCCGATGATCGCAACTTCGTATTGGGCATGCGCGGAATCTCCGAATGTCGGGGACAGGAAAATACCGCCCTAATGAGATGGGCGTCTCTAAGGATCCGGCAGTTGGGGAGCGGCTGGGCACAAATGCGGCGCAAAGAACGCCCCTTGGGCACAAAGGACAGTTGATTGACAGGTGATTATAAAGATTATTTTTCACGTTTTACAATGCGCACAGGGATAATACTTATATGAATTGGAAACTTATTACAAGACCGAGGAGGGCATATAAAGATCTAAATATGATCAGAAGGCCTGTCAGTGTCCCTTTAAATTCAATGTTTTGTTAATCTGAATTTTATGTGATGGATCAGAACACAATAGTCTAAAGTTGGTGAAGTGAGATATTGTTTAGAAATAGAAAATAGAAAATTGTCATGTGCGTATGTATTCACCCCTTTGTTAGGAAGCCCATAAAAAGCTCTGGTGCAACCAATTACCTTCAGAAGTCACATAATTAGTGAAATGATGTCACCTGTGTGCAATCTAAGTGTCACATGATCTGTCATTACATATACGCACCTTTTCTGAAAGGCTCCAGAGGCTGTAACACCTAAGCAAGGGGCATCTCTAACCAAACACTGCCATGAAGACCAAGGAACTCTCCAGACAAGTAAGGGACAATGTTGTTGAGAAGTACAAGTCAGGGTTAGGTTATAAAAAAATATCCAAATCTTTGATGATCCCCAGGAGCACCATCAAATCTATCATAACCAAATGGAAAGAACATGGCACAACAGCAAACCTGCCAAGAGACGGCCGCCCACCAAAACTCACGGACTGGGCAAGGAGGGTGTTAATCAGAGAGGCAGCGCAGAGACATAAGGTAACCCTGGAGGAGCTGCAGAGTTCCACAGCAGAGACTGGAGTATCTGTACATAGGACGACAATAAGCCGTACGCTCCATAGAGTTGGGCTTTATGGCAGAGGGGCCAGAAGAAAGCCATTACTTTCAGCTAAAAACAAAAAGGCACGTTGTGAGTTTGCGAAAAGGCATGTGGGAGACTCCCAAAATGTACGGAGGAAGGTGCTCTGGTCTGATGACGTCATCAAAGAAGATGCTATGTCTGGCGCAAACCCAACACATCACATCACCCTAATAACACCATCCCCACAGTGAGACCTGGTGGTGGCAGCATCATGCTGGGGGGTACTGGGAAACTGGTCAGAGTGGAGGGAAAGATGGATGGTGCTAAATACAGGGATATTCTTGAGCAGAACCTGCACCACTCTGTGCGTGATTTGAGGCTAGGACGGAGGTTCACCTTCCAGCAGGACAATGACCCCAAACACTCGGCTAAAGCAACACTTGACTGGTTTAAGGGGAAACATGTAAATGTGTTGGAATGGCCGAGTCACAGCCCAGATCTCAATCCAATAGAAAATCTGTGGTCAGACTTAAAGATTGCTGTTCACAAGCGCAAACATCCAACCTGAAGGAGCCGGAGCAGTTCTGCAAGGAGGAATGGGCAGAAATCCCAATGGTAAGATGTGGAAAGCTCATAGAGACTTATCCAAAGCGACTTGGAGCTGTGATTGCTGCAAAAGGTGGCTCTACAAAGTATTGACTTTAGGGGGTGAATAGTTATGCACATTGACTTTTTCTGTTATTTTGTCCTATTTGTTGTTTGCCTCACAATAAAAAACAAACATCTTCAAAGTTCTGGCCATGTTCTGTAAATTACATCCAATCCATGTTCATTCTAGGCTGTGAGACACCAAAACACGAAAAAAGTCAAGGGGGTGAATACTTTTGCAAGACACTGTAGATAGATAGATGATGGATAGATAGAGAGATAGATAGATAGATAGATAGATACTAGATAAAAGATAGAAGATGGATAGAGAAACAATAGATAGATGATAGATAGATAATAGATAATTAGATAAATGAATTTGTGTTAATTATGAAGTTACTATGTTTAGATCTCACATTTGTTACATAGGATGATATATCACAATATAAACTATTTATATAACATATTACACTTTCTTTACTCGTTCTTTCTATGCAATTGTTCATTCATAAAATCTTCATTTGCTCTCTTGATTAATACGGAATGTTCTAGGAGATGATTGAGCGGCTGCGCTACAAATTAGCGACATGAACAAGAGCGGCTTCAATCCCATTTAATGAGAGATGAATCCTCTGGCGGCGGGCCGGAGAGGTGTCGGGTTCTCGGTCAGGCCGCTCGGGTTTCCGTGTACCTTGTTTATATCACACCCGCTGGACCCACTTCAGGAGGTTCAGTCTGATATTATGTTTCCTGCCCGGAGAAGTGGTACTTACCTCCGAGCCATCAGAATAAACAGAAAAAATATACAGTACAGACCAAAAGTTTGGACACACCTTCTCATTCAAAGAGTTTTCTTTATTTTCATGACTATGAAGGCATCAAAACTATGAATTAACACATGTGGAATTATATACATAACAAACAAGTGTGAAACAAGTGAAAATATGTCATATTCTAGGTTCTTCAAAGTAGCCACCTTTTGCTTTGATTACTGCTTTGCACACTCTTGGCATTCTCTTGATGAGCTTCAAGAGGTAGTCCCCTGAAATGGTCGTCCAACAGTCTTGAAGGAGTTCCCAGAGATGCTTAGCACTTGTTGGCCCTTTTGCCTTCACTCTGCGGTCCAGCTCACCCCAAACCATCTCGATTGGGTTCAGGTCCGGTGACTGTGGAGGCCAGGTCATCTGGCGCAGCACCCCATCACTCTCCTTCATGGTCAAATAGCCCTTACTTTCAAAATTTTCCCAATTTTTCGGCTGACTGACTGACCTTCATTTCTTAAAGTAATGATGGCCACTCGTTTTTCTTTACTTAGCTGCTTTTTTCTTGCCATAATACAAATCCTAACAGTCTATTCAGTAGGACTATCAGCTGTGTATCCACCTGACTTCTCCTCAACGCAACTGATGGTCCCAACCCCATTTATAAGGCAAGAAATCCCACTTATTAAACCTGACAGGGCGCACCTGTGAAGTGAAAACCATTTCAGGGGACTACCTCTTGAAGCTCATCAAGAGAATGCCAAGAGTGTGCAAAGCAGTAATCAAAGCAAAAGGTGGCTACTTTGAAGAACCTAGAATATGACATATTTTCAGTTGTTTCACACTTGTTTGTTATATATATAATTCCACATGTGTTAATTCATAGTTTTGATGCCTTCAGTGTGAATCTACAATTTTCATAGTCATGGAAATAAAGAAAACTCTTTGAGTGAGAAGGGGTGTCCAAACTTTTGGTCTGTACTGTATATCTGTAAAAAAATATATATAATTACTGCTGTTTAACGTGGATTTGTTTCATTAAAGTGTAATTCATTTTTTAGTTTTTGATACGTTTATGTCTAGAGCAGGATTTCTTTCTGTATACGAGGCGTCATAAAGAACCAATCTGACAATGACTGTCTTCCTGATACAGCAGTGAATGGAGGGCATATAGGTGGCACACAGAGTACCTACAGTCCTGTAGGGTGTACCCACCTACAGGCTCTGCATTGGGAATGTTGTCGAAAAAGACTCCCCCATTGATTTTTAATGCGTTTAATTGGTTTCTTTTACCACGTCAGGTCTGATCGTTGAGAAGCAAAGAAAACACAAGTGTGAACAGAGACTTCTTTTTTGTATCTGGGCAACTGGGTACAATATGGGCACCAGTACAGCTCCCAAGCTGGGCGCCATTGTCTCAGGCCACCCTACTTTGTGGGATTGCCCCACGATACAGACCTGCAAAGGGCGGGATTCGGAGAGGAGCGAATCGATTCTAAGGCTGGGTTCAAATCATGTTTTTGCCATCCGTTTAACGCATACAAAAAACGTATATGTTAATGGATGCCATATTGTGGCGTCTGTCACCATAGTGTTCCATTGAAAAAAAAAAAAAAAAAACACATTTACGTTTTTTTCCCAGCATAAAAAAGCTTGGTGTGCTACTCTTTTGTATCCTTTTTTTTTTTTTTCCCAACATATATGTTAAACAGATGGCAAAAGCGTGGTGTGAACACCGCCTAACAAATGGATTAGGCTACATGCACACGACAGTTGTTTTTTGCGGTACGCATATAGCGGATCCGTGTTCCTGTTTTTTTTACATCCACATCCGTTCCGTTTGTCCGCAAATTTTGTAGGTTGTGTTTCCGTGTGTCTTCATTTTTTTTTTGCGGTCTGAAAAAAAAAAACCTGAAGGCTGTAATTCTTGAAATTTAAATATCCCCACCCAGGATACAGGTATATACAGGTTTCCCAGCAACCATCCGCAAAAAAAGACCGGATGCGGATGACATACGGATGGCTTCCGTTGGTCATCCGCATTCTTTGCGGACCCATTGACTTCAATGGGTCCGCAAAATGTTTATTGCGGACAAGAATAGGACATGCAATCCTTTTTTTGCGGACGGGAAAGACGGACAGCGGACGCGGAAAAGAAATGGTTGACAACACCGCAATTTTGACGGCTCCATAGAAATGCATGGGTAACCATCCGATCAGCCCAAAAAAACGGAATGGACGCAAAGAAAAACTGTCGTGTGCATGTAGCCTTAGCCAGAGTTCTTCAGCTATGCTGTCTGATTGACAGGGCCGGACATCTTTGGCCTGCACCTCTGCGCTGAGTAGCGTTGCAAGCGCAGAAGAGCCGATTCAGCTTCAGGAGCAGCAACTGCGCATGCACCTCAACACTTCTGGGTTGCGGTGCATGCGCAGTCGCTGTTCCCATAGTCCAATCAGCACTTCTTCGCTTGCACTGCTACTCTGAGCGGAGGCACAGGCCAGCGGTGATGAACTCAATCGAGTCGCTCATGTCTGAGGGGGGGGGGGGGGGGTTCTTGGAAAAGTGTCTCTAATGGGCGCTCCTGGGCGAGGACTGCAATGTGATGGCGTGCCGCAGCAGGGAGTGTATACTGTATTCTACCTGCCGCTCAGGACTGTGGTGAAGTCGGGTTAAATTTGCGGGAAGCCAGCGGCGGGGGGTCCTTTATTGGTACAGAATGTAAGCCGCCCCTCACTGTCCTCTTCTCTGACCTCTCCTTCTTCTCCGTGCTCTTGCAGACAGTGTAGAGGATGACTTTGAGCTGTCCACCGTCTGCCATCGTCCAGAGGGACTGGAGCAACTGCAAGAACAAACCAAATTTACCAAAAAAGAACTTCAGGTTCTCTACAGAGGCTTTAAAAATGTGAGTATGTGACAGCGGGGTCAACAATCTGCTGCCCGGATGATGTATCTAAGCCTATCGTGTGTGATACTGTCTACTGAGCTTCTGTATCTAATCTATTATATGTGATACTGTCTACTGAGCCTCTGTATCTAACCCTATCTGTGTGATACTGTCTACTGAATTGATTTACACATATCCCCCTAGCACGTGTTGGGACTTTAATCTTATTTTATTTACAATTGGCCACTAGGACCATCAGTGTCCCTGGATTGACACGTGTTAGTGATTCTAAAAAATAGCTTTTATTTCTTGTCCATAAAATGACTTACTTAGAACTCAATATTAACCCTAGAATTAAAATTATCAGCATAGCCTGCCTGCCTATTAGTGATTGTCACAAATGTTGTCTGTGATTATCGAGTTCGTCCACTAGATGGCGCTGTGCAACTGCAATAGCTTATTTAATACGTCCTTTATTATACAGGCATTTCTCTACTTGTATATTGCCCGCTGTTATTCCCACAGCGTGTAGGCTCCTGTGCCACCTTACTGGACTAGGCTCTTTTATTGGTGTCTCACTCAGACATAAATACAGGCCAGGCTATCACTGGCTAAAACGCTAACTTCACTAGCTGCCCCCCGACATGTTTCGCCATCCAGGCGTCTTCAGGGGTTTGGGCAGAGTCTGCCCAAACCCCTGAAGACGCCTGGATGGCGAAACATGTCGGGGGGCAGCTAGTGAAGTTAGCGTTTTAGCCAGTGATAGCCTGGCCTGTATTTATGTCTGAGTGAGACACCAATAAAAGAGCCTAGTCCAGTAAGGTGGCACAGGAGCCAGTGCAGTTTCTAGGTAAAATTTCTCTCAGGGCGAGTGTCAAAAAAACTCCCCCCCCCCCTCAAAACTGCTCGATGAAATAAGTGTCTCCCCATTGTAAAAAATGTGGAACCACATTGCACGGACGGTCAAAGTGACGCACCCAGCGACCCACTGTCCCACAGACTCAGGCTCTCACTCACAGCAGGCTTCTTTCTTACCAGGCGAGCAGTAACAGGGAGGCAGTGCGGGCGGGCGCGGCGGTGCTCACCTCACTACTGTACGTCACGCGCCGCGTGAGGTACAGTGAGTGAGCGCCGCCGCCCGCACTGCCTGCCTGTGGGGGACATTATTTTTAATAAGGATCACTATGGACATTATTTAGAAGGGAGGCTGCTGTGGGTGTCATTATAACTGTATAATGTCTGATAGGCCTAGTCCTGAGTTATATTACCCTGCCCTGTATAATAATGTACCCTGATACCCCTTAGTTATATTACCCCAGCGGGGTAATATAACTAAGGGGTATCAGGGATGGGTACATTATTATACAGGGCATGGGCAGGGTAATATAACTCAGCTCAAGACTAGGCCTATCAGACATTATACAGTTATAATGAGTAATGACACCCACAGCAGCCTCCATTCTAAATAAAGTCCAGAGTGATCCTTATTAAACTTAATGTCTCCCACAGTGACAGTGGCCCCCATTTTCATGTCTCCCACAGTGGCCCCCCCCATTGTAATTAATGCCCCCCCATTGTAATTAATGCCCGCCCCCATTGTAATTAATGCCCCCCATTGTAATTAATGCCCCCCCAGACCATCACTCGCCTCACAGCAGGCATCAGCACTGCTCAGGGGCTCAGGGCGGGCGGTAACAGGCAGGCAGTGCGGCGCTCACTCACTCAGTGTACGTCACGCGCCTGCGCCGCCTAGTGGGAGGAGCAGGCGCGTGACGTCAGTAAGTGCCGCCCGCACTGTCTGAAGAGTGAGAGGACTAGTCGGCACTCGGGCACAGGTCAGGCGAGATGTCAGAGGGAGGGAGCCAGGGCGCACGGCAGAGAAACGACAAGAGGGCACCCCTGCTGGCGCCCCCCTTCTGACAGCGCCCCGGGCGGACGCCCGTCCCGCCCGCCCCTAGAAACGGCCCTGACAGGAGCCTACACGCTGTGGGAATAACAGCGGGCAATATACAGGGAGTGCAGAATTATTAGGCAAGTTGTATTTTTGAGGATTAATTTTATTATTGAACAACAACCATGTTCTCAATGAACCCAAAAAACTCATTAATATCAAAGCTGAATATTTTTGAAGTAGTTTTTAGTTTGTTTTTAGTTTTAGCTATTTTAGGGGGATATCTGTGTGTGCAGGTGACCATTACTGTGCATAATTATTAGGCAACTTAACAAAAAACAAATATATACCCATTTCAATTATTTATTTTTACCAGTGAAACCAATATAACATCTCAACATTCACAAATATACATTTCTGACATTCAAAAACAAAACAAAAACAAATCAGTGACCAATATAGCCACCTTTCTTTGCAAGGACACTCAAAAGCCTGCCATCCATGGATTCTGTCAGTGTTTTGATCTGTTCACCATCAACATTGCGTGCAGCAGCAACCACAGCCTCTCAGACACTGTTCAGAGAGGTGTACTGTTTTCCCTCCTTGTAAATCTCACATTTGATGATGGACCACAGGTTCTCAATGGGGTTCAGATCAGGTGAACAAGGAGGCCATGTCATTAGATTTTCTTCTTTTATACCCTTTCTTGCCAGCCACGCTGTGGAGTACTTGGACGCGTGTGATGGAGCATTGTCCTGCATGAAAATCATGTTTTTCTTGAAGGATGCAGACTTCTTCCTGTACCACTGCTTGAAGAAGGTGTCTTCCAGAAACTGGCAGTAGGACTGGGAGTTGAGCTTGACTCCATCCTCAACCCGAAAAGGCCCCACAAGCTCATCTTTGATGATACCAGCCCAAACCAGTACTCCACCTCCACCTTGCTGGCGTCTGAGTCGGACTGGAGCTTTCTGCCCTTTACCAATCCAGCCACGGGCCCATCCATCTGGCCCATCAAGACTCACTCTCATTTCATCAGTCCATAAAACCTTAGAAAAATCAGTCTTGAGATATTTCTTGGCCCAGTCTTGACGTTTCAGCTTGTGTGTCTTGTTCAGTGGTGGTCGTCTTTCAGCCTTTCTTACCTTGGCCATGTCTCTGAGTATTGCACACCTTGTGCTTTTGGGCACTCCAGTGATGTTGCAGCTCTGAAATATGGCCAAACTGGTGGCAAGTGGCATCTTGGCAGCTGCACGCTTGACTTTTCTCAGTTCATGGGCAGTTATTTTGCGCCTTGGTTTTTCCACACGCTTCTTGCGACCCTGTTGACTATTTTGAATGAAACGCTTGATTGTTCGATGATCACGCTTCAGAAGCTTTGCAATTTTAAGAGTGCTGCATCCCTCTGCAAGATATCTCACTATTTTTGACTTTTCTGAGCCTGTCAAGTCCTTCTTTTGACCCATTTTGCCAAAGGAAAGGAAGTTGCCTAATAATTATGCACACCTGATATAGGGTGTTGATGTCATTAGACCACACCCCTTCTCATTACAGAGATGCACATCACCTAATATGCTTAATTGGTAGTAGGCTTTCGAGCCTATTCAGCTTGGAGTAAGACAACATGCATAAAGAGGATGATGTGGTCAAAATACTCATTTGCCTAATAATTCTGCACGCAATATACAAGTAGAGAAATGCCTGTATAATAAAGGACGTATTAAATAAGCTATTGCAGTTGCACAGCGCCATCTAGTGGACGAACTCGATAATCACAGACAACATTTGTGACAATCACTAATAGGCAGGCAGGCTATGCTGATAATTTTAATTCTAGGGTTAATATTGAGTTCTAAGTAAGTCATTTTATGGACAAGAAATAAAAGCTATTTTTTAGAATCACTAACACGTGTCAATCCAGGGACACTGATGGTCCTAGTGGCCAATTGTAAATAAAATACTATCTACTGAGCTTCTGTATCTAACCCTATCTGTGTGATACTGTCTACTGAGCTTCTGTATCTAATCTATTATATGTGATACAGTCTACTCAGCCTCTGTATCTAATCTATGTGCGATACTGTCATGCTGTACGATGTATGTAAGCCTGCTGAGTATGTATCTAAACCTCAATAATGTCTTCTAAGACAGTGTATCTAATCCAGTCATGTGTGATACTGTCTGATGAGCTGTATATCTAAGCCTACCATGTGTGATACTGTCTGCTGGGCCAGTGTATCTAAGCCAGTTGTGTGATACTGTCTGACTGACTGCATATCTAAGCCTTCCATGTGTGATATTGTGCAGCTGCTGTGTATCTCATGTCTGATACTGTACTGTTAGGCTGGTGTATCATGTGAGATACTATGCTGCTAAACAGTGTACCTAAGCTAATCATGTGTGATACTGTCTGCTGAGCTATCACCTGTGATACTGTCTGCAAAGCTTGTGTATCTAAGCCACTCATGTTTGATAATATCTGCTGAGCTGATGTAACTGAGCCTATCATGTGTGATACTGTCTGCTAAGTCTGTGTATCTAAGCCTGTTATATCCGATACTGGATGCTGAGCCTGTGTATCTAAGCCTGTTATATGTGATCATTAGTGTTGAGCGAATCAGTGAAAATTTGATTTGCTGCGAAGCCGAATTTCTTCGATGCGGCCTATGAGGGGTACAATGAAGGGGGGGGGGGGGGGGGGGGGCGCCGCAATCGCAGCTCCCGGTCATAGCACCCGCTACTTACTGCACAAATAATTTTTTTGTAAAATTCAGCGAAGCAGCCGAATCGAATTTATAAGTCCTTCTCTCATCTCTAGTGATACTGGATGCTGAGTCTATGTATCTAAGCCATGCTGGATGCTGAGTCTGTGTATCTAACCCATGCTGGATGCTGAGTCTATGTATCTAAGCCATGCTGGATGCTGAGTCTGTGTATCTAAGCCATGCTGGATGCTGAGTCTGTGTATCTAAGCCATGCTGGATGCTGAGTCTGTGTATCTAAGCCATGCTGGATGCTGAGTCTGTGTATCTAAGCCATGCTGGATGCTGAGTCTGTGTATCTAAGCCATGCTGGATGCTGAGTCTGTGTATCTAAGCCTGTTATATGTGATACTGGATGCTGAGTATGTGTATCTAAGCCTGTTATATGTGATACTGGATGCTGAGTCTATGTATCTAAGCCATGCTGGATGCTGAGTCTATGTATCTAAGCCATGCTGGATGCTGAGTCTATGTATCTAAGCCATGCTGGATGCTGAGTCTATGTATCTAAGCCATGCTGGATGCTGAGTCTATGTATCTAAGCCATGCTGGATGCTGAGTCTATGTATCTAAGCCATGCTGGATGCTGAGTCTGTGTATCTAAGCCATGCTGGATGCTGAGTCTATGTATCTAAGCCATGCTGGATGCTGAGTCTGTGTATCTAAGCCATGCTGGATGCTGAGTCTGTGTATCTAAGCCATGCTGGATGCTGAGTCTATGTATCTAAGCCTGTTATATGTGATACTGGATGCTGAGTCTGTGTATCTAAGCCTGTTATATGTGATACTGGATGCTGAGTCTGTGTATCTAAGCCCACCATGTGTGATACCTTCCCAGAGATGTAGATTCAGGTGCGATCTAGTTTGTGGTGACATTATACAAACCTCTCAGGTTCTGCCTGGGACACGTCAGAGATGGCGGCCGGGGGCACAGAACGCTCTTCCTGTGAATTATAGATGGCGGCGCTTGCACGCTCCTCATTATATAGATGCGGTCAGCGCAGGGTCGAGCTCTGATTTTTTCGCTTTTCAGTCTATGATCTTGGAAAGCTGGAGGCTCCAGTGTCCGCTGCCGAAACCACCGCACGTGTTAATACTTAATCACCTAATCTACTAATGGGATAGATGCAGAAGATACTCTGCGGACCAGACAGGGCCCCCTAGTGGTGAAATACAGGGTGTGCTCAAGTACTTCTGCCCATCTACAAATCATCTGTATCTACAGTCCACATCTGTCTGTACTAACACATAAGACGTGTCTCTCTGACTCACCTACAGTATACATCACAGTTCACACACTGTTTCAGGTGCGGCTTTCTCAGCCCAATAGTCCACCAATCCCCAGGCTGCAGCCTCGTGGTCTCTCAGCCTTGCCCAGCTGAGACCACACTCACCGAGCCTCACCAGGCCTCTGTTTGCACACTCCCCCCTTACTGACACCCTGGGAGGTGCTTTATGCCAGCCTGAGTACCTCCAGCTGGTCTCACCTGTGGTGGAATAGGGGTGTGGGCTGCACTATCCACCCCTTCCTTGCCTCTAAGGCCTCTTTCACACGGGCGTTGCGGGAAAAGGTGCGGGTGCGTTGCGGGAACATACACGATTTTTCCGCGCGAGTGCAAAACATTGTAATGCGTTTTGCACTCGTGTGAGAAAAATCGGCATGTTTGGTACCCAAACCCGAACTTCTTCACAGAAGTTCGGGCTTGGGTTAGGTGCTGGGTAGATTGTATTATTTTCCCTTATAACATGGTTATAAGGGAAAATAATACATTCTTAATACATAATGCATAGTACAATAGCGCTGGAGGGGTTAAAAAAATAATTAAACTCACCTTAATCCACTTGCTCGCACAGCCCGGCATCTCTTCTGTCTTCTTTTTTGCTGTGTGCAGGAAAAGGACCTGTGGTGACGTCACTCCGGTCATCACATGATCTGTTACCATGGTAAAATATCATGTGACGGACCATGTGATGACCGGAGTGACGTCACCACAGGTCCTTTTCCTGCACACAGCAAAAAAGAAGACAGAAGAGAAGCCGGGCTGCGCGAGCAAGTGGATTAAGGTGAGTTTAATTATTTGTTATTTTTTTTAACCCCTCCATCCCTATTGTACTAAGCATTCTGTATTAAGAATGCTATTATTTTCCCTTATAACCATGTTATAGGGGAAAATAATAATGATCAGGTCCCCATCCCGATCGTCTCCTAGCAACCGTGCGTGAAAATCGCACCGAATCCGCACTTGCTTGCGGATGCTTGCGATTTTCACGCAGCCCCATTCACTTCTATGGGGCCTGCGTTGCGTGATAAACGCACAATACAGAGCATGCTGCGATTTTCACGCAACGCACAAGTGATGCGTGAAAATCACCGCTCATGTGCACAGCCCCATAGAAATGAATGGGTCTGGATTCAGTGCGTGAGCAATGCGTTCACCTCCCGCATCGCGCCCGTGTGAAAGGGGCTTAACCTGTGTGAGATCTGTCACTGTCTCACATACCCCCCTCTCCCTTTGTTCAAGCCCGTGAGGGTGAACACATGCATAACCACGGGAGGCTGGTGAGAGGGCATCCACCAGGTCTATAACATTCCCTTTGTTCTGCCAGCCCCACGCCAGCAGAGCGTAGTTTATCACCAAAACTGACGTCTTGCCCAATAGAAACTGCCTAAAGGCCTCTTGTGCCCGACTCATGGCCAGATACTCTTTTTCTACTCTTTCCCAGGTGATGATGATGCGCTCTCGCACTCTTTGATCTCTCTCTCTTTTTAGATTCTCTGGCACTCTTATGTCCTTTTATATCCTTTCTTGGACTGCTGCAGCTCTTGACTGAACTGTTCCCAGTCATGGTCATGTCCAGACACTTTCTCCTTTGCGGAGCTCCTTCATGCCTGCCCCTGCTCGCTTCTTTCACGTGCATCTGGTTCACTTCTTCCTTCTTTCCAGCAGTGGTTTCCCCAGATTTGGTGGCAGTCTCAGAGACCTCTGCTTCTTTAGTGGCTTTTTCCACTTCAGCTGCCGCTCCCTTTGTCTTAACTTTGGTCTCTGCAGCACCTGGGGACTTCACGTCCACCAACACATCGGCCTTAAAGGGGTATTCCCATCATCAGTTTTCATACTTACCTTCGTCCAGCGCGACGTTCACTTCCTGGATTCGGCTGGGCATGATTGACGTCTTCTACTGGCCGGGCCGCGCTTGCGCAAAAGACTGAAGATTTTCTCCCGGCCGGGCCACGCGATGTACTGAACGCGCATGGCCCTTGGTGACTTATTCCCGGCCTGTATAGTAGAGCCGGCGTGCGCGTTCACGGCTCTGTACTATTCTGGCCAGGAAGAAGTCATCATGGCGCATGCGCGGCGGTGTGCGCGTTCAGGACATCGCTTTATCAGTCTCAGGTTTCACTACCGTGCTACCTCTTACCCGGGCTAGCATAGGATCTCTGAGTTTTGCCATCCCAAACCTAGATTTTGTTACAGGCAATTTAGGCAACACAGTAACCTTCCCCCTTGCAGACTTAGGGAGACGAGGACATTCCAGGGACATCTCTACCGAGATCATCATCCTTCTTCCGGACTTTGCCCCTGGTTCCTGGTACCACAATCACCTGCAGACTCCGTCATGCAACCGTTGCTACTGGAAACGCCCTGGCCTTCCCGGACGGTCACTCCAGCCGCACCCTTTAGGACTCTGTGCACATTTGCAGGAAATATAGGAACTCTTGAGAGCCAACCCATTCTCCACCTCCTTTTATACCCGTTGGTTGCCCTTGGCAACGGCACATATCTTTGTCTACGGAACTCCAACCGCAGAACTTGAAGCACTCTTACCCGATCCATATCTGCCAAAAGAACGGAAAATCCTTGCCCAGTATGAACTCTACCCTCAGGGTCTCGTATTTCAAGAGCTCCCACTGTACGGAGCCATAATCCGTCACAAAGGTCAGTGACACCATAGTTTTTGTCTCTGGCCTCCTTGTTACAAAGACCAGAATTTCAGGCAGGACCCGAGACACTTGCTGGCGAGAGTCTAGAATGACCCCCAGCGGGATTCCCCCGATCACTAACTCGCAGGATTTCTCCCACGGGCTATACCATTTTGCAGCCATTTCCACCGGTCAGTCTCTCGTACTGGGCTTCTGGCCCTTTAAGCTCCACACAGCAATTTCCTTTGCAACCCAGCAAAAAAAAAATAATGTCCAGAACAACACGGAGGCTGCCCTTTGCTGTGATGTCGTTCCCCCTAGCAACCACTTTGCCTCTTACTTTCTGCGTTGTCCTTTCAGCACGGACGTTGCCCGCATCCTCCACTAAATGTGAGGGGTAGCTCTCTTTCACTGGGGTCACGCTCACAGATATCTGCACAGACAACGGATTTTTATGTTCAAACTGTGCTTTATTGTGGCAAAAGCACAAACATAAACAGTACAAAATAAAAGCCTGCCCGTCTGGGCACTAACTAAGACATAAGACGTGTTTCTCTGACTCACCTACATTATACATCACAGTTCACACACTGTTTCAGGTGCGACTTTCTCAGCCCAATAGTCCACCAATCCCCAGGCTGCAGCACGGTCAGAATATCTCCCAGCCTCGTGGTCTCTCTCTGTCACTGTCTCACAAGACATATAGATAATGATTTTCAGTAGCCATTTTAGGGTAGACTAAGGTGTTTTCCGGTCCTTAGATATTGGGGCACATTCCCTAAGCCCCGCTTTCCACGCCGTTCTTCGGTTCCCTCTTGCAGTGCCGTCAGATTTGTCTAATTTATGATCAGGTGTGCGCCTCGTCATAATCCAGACGTATCTGTGGCAGTCCTTGCGTCTGGTGTAAAACCTTTTTCTGTTATGTTAGTACGTTTCCGGGGGCTGGAGCCCTGGCCCCGGGACGTCCCCTGACACATCCACACTCAGCCTCCATTCTGCTCATGTAGTGGGCACGGCCAAAATATTGTCGCATGGCCGGGTAGAAAAGGCGCAAAATAGTCGCAAGTCCCTTAGTAAAAGTGCCCCATAATACAGGCACCAGGATCTAGATGTCTATATATATATACATTGGATAGAGGCTCGGTCCACAGTGTACTTTCCAGCACTGCTGTACTGCAGCTCTGCTCCCACTGAACGGCTGCAGTCCCCGGCGTGGCCTCTGCACGGAGCCTTCTGCTTCTCGTTCCGTCCATTGTATGGTGTCTGGCACCGACAGCTATGGAAACAGCTGATCGGCAGAGGTGTGGGGTGTCAGAACCCCTCAATGATCAGATATTGATGGGCAATCACTGTCTCAGAACAGGAAAGCCCCTTTAAGCAGAAGGATGAAATAATATCACAGAAGCGCCCGCTCTGGAGCGATTCCGGATTATAGGGAGAGCAGAGGCGCAGTGTCCTGAGATTTTCTCCATCTGGAGGAGTCCTCCCCAGCAGGGGTTAACCAGAGGTGTCTGATCACAGCAGCATTTACGGACATTGCAATATGAGGCTTAAACACCCGGGGGGGGGGGGGGGGTGTTCACACACCAGCGCATCCTGGGAAAAGCGGGCGAGATGACAGCTCTGGGTGTGCACTTATCTCTGATTCCCTTTTAACAGGAATGTCCGACCGGCATCGTCAATGAAGATAGTTTCAAGCAGATTTACTCCCAGTTTTTCCCACAAGGAGGTGAGATTTATAATTCATTGATGCCGGATGGTAAATTTAAAGGGGTTTTCCAGGAGCGCCATATATTGAGGGCTTACACTCCAGATAGGCCATTAGGGATGAGCGAATCGACTTCGGATGCTTCATCTGAAGTCAATTCGCATAAACTTCGTTTGAATACTGTACGGAGCGTGCTCTGCGTACAGTATTAGAATGTATTGGCTCCGATGAGCCGAGGTTATTACTTCGCGAAGTCTCACGAGACTTCGGGTAATAACTTCGTAAATTAATTTTTACTGTAAAAAACCTTTTACCGAACTCGGGTCCAGTACCAAGGTTTTTTTTACAGTAGAAATTTATTTCTGACGCTATTACCCGAAGTCTCTTCGGCTCATCGGAGCCAATACATTCTAATACTGTATGGAGCGCTCACGCCGTACAGTGTTCAAATGAGGTTTTATGCCAATTGAATTCAGATGAAGCATCCAAAGTCGATTCGGTCATCAACATCTGACTGGGGGTTGCCTGACTCGCAGCACCCCCACCGATCAGCCGTGTGAAGAGGCCATGACGCTCCCATGAGTGCTGCAGCCTTCTCACAGCTTACCAAGCACAGCGCCGTACATTGTATAGTGGCTGTGTTTGGTATTGCAGCTCAGCCCCATTGCCTTGAATGGGGCTGAGCCTCGCCTAGGCCACGTGACCAACGAACGTGACGTCACGGGCCTAGCATGAGGCCGCTCACCAGATTGACGCAGCTGATCAGCGGGGGTGCCAGGTGTCGGACCCCCACAGCAGAGATACTGGTGACCTATTGTAAGGATAGGACATCAATATTCTGCTCCCGGAAAACTCCATTAATGCCTCTTTATAGATACATTTATCTAATTCCACTCCATCTATTGGGTTACTTGTGCCAGAAAATTGCACTAACATTTTGCTGCACATTGGCACGTCTTAAGCCGCGCTCTTTTTTTTCTGAAACCACGACCTTTTGCAGGGAGGCCACGCCCCCTTATTCAGCAAGACACAAAAAGTTCCTAAATCCCAAATAAACGTGTGTTAGTTTTTTTTTTTTTTTTTTTAAATTCTGACACATAAGGGTACTTTCACACTTGCGGCAGAGGATTCCGGCAGGCAGTTCCGTCGGCGGAACTGCCTGCCGGATCCGGCAATCCGGACGCAAACTGATGGCATTGAAATATGGGATCCGTCTCTCCGTTGTCATCCGGAAAAAACGGCTTAATTATTTTTTTGCATTTTTAAAGGTCTTGCGTATGTGCAGACCGGAATGCCGGATCCGTTTTGGTGAAACATTTAATGCCGGATCCTGCACTAATACATTTCAATGTAAATTAATTGGCAGGTGATCCGTATTTTTGGCCGGAGAGAAAACTGCAGCATGCTGCGGTATTTTCTCCGTCCAAAAAAACGTAAGAGGGACTGAACTGAACGGATTGCTCTCCATTCAGAATGCATTAGGATAAAACGTATCAGTTTTTTCCCGATATTGAGCCCCCTAGGACGGAACTCGGTGCCGGAAAAGAATAACGCCAGTGTGAAAGTGCCCTTAGCTTAGCAAATCTCCCCTGTTTGTTGGATACTTTTCATTTCCAGATGATTTCAGCATGCAAAATGATTCCATTCACAGCAAGCAGGGGTCTTGAAAATGGCGAGTAGTCGCACAATTTGTTAGAAAGATGCAGAACTTGATTATGATGATGATGATGGGGCTTGATTTACAACCTCTGTGGACTACGCCAGCAGCTGCTTCTCTGTATGTCACTAGGGCTCCCCCTACTGTGACCTTCTGTCATTACACTGTCTTTCTGAATGCCATCAGTTTCCAAACCAAGAATTCATGGAAGCCTGGTATTCTGTGTAAGGGCGGCTCCACATCAGCGTTACGGATTCCGTTATAACATGGTAATAAAGGAAAATAACGAAATTAGTAAGACGGAATTCAAAATGGAAACCTTTAGAGGCATTCCATTGTGATCCATCATAATAAAGGTCTGTGGGCAAGCAGAACTGATGCAGGATGGAAAATAAAGTCCTGTCGACAGGACGTTTTATTCCGTCCTAGAAATAATGGAAACCAGGTGGATCCGTTACGCTGCCCGTAGACTTCTATTATGACGGATCAAAACGGAATGCCTCTAAAGGTTTCTGTTTGATAATTCCGTTATTACCATGTTAGAATTTTTGGAAAACAGTCCTGGGGTGCTTTCAAGGTAAAATGGATAGTTGAGGGGCGTGCACATACAGTGGATATAAAAAGTCTACACACCCCTGTTAAAATGTCAGGTTTCTGTGATGTAAAACAATGAGACAAAGATAAATCATTTCAGAACATTTTCCACCTTTAATGTGACCTATAAACTGTACAACTCAATTGAGAAACAACTGAAATCTTTTAGGTGGAGGGAAGAAAAAAAACAAAACTAAAATAATGCGGTTGCATAAGTGTGCACACCCTCTTATAACTGGGGATGTAGCTGTGTTCAGAATTAAGCAATCACATTCACAATCATGGTAAATAGGAGTCAGCATACACCGGCCATCATGTAAAGTTCCTCTGATTAACCCCAAATAAAGTTCAGCTGCTCTAGTTGGTCTTTCCTGAAGTTTTCTTAGTCACATCCCACAGCAGAAGCCATGGTCCACAGAGAGCTTCCAAAGCATCAGAGGGATATCACAGAAGGTATCAGTCAGGAGAAGGGTACAAAAGAATTTCCAAGGCATTAGATCTACCATGGAACACAGTGAAGTCATCATCAAGTGGGGAAAATATGGCACAACAGTGACATTACCAAGAGCTGGACGTCCCTCCAAAACTGATGAAAAGACGAGAAGAAAACTGGTCTGGGAGGCGACCAAGAGGCCTACAGCAACATTAAAGGAGCTGCAGGAATATCTGGCAAGTACTGGCTGTGTGGTACATGTGACAACAATCTCCCGTATTCTTCATATGTCTGGGCTATGGGGTAGAGAGGCAAGACGAAAGCCTTTTCTTACCAAGAAAAACATCCAAGCCAGGCTACATTTTGCAAAAACACATCTGAAGTCTCCCAAAAGCATGTGGGAAAAGGTGTTCTGGTCTGATGAAACCAAGGCTGAACTTTTTGGCCATAATTCCAAAAGATATGTTTGGCCCAAAAACAACACTGCACATCACCAAAAGAACACCATACCCACAGTGAAGCATGGTGGTGGCAGCATCATGCCAAGGGGCTGTTCTTCTTCAGATGGAACTGGGGCCTTAGTTAAGCTAGAGGGAATTATGAACAGTTCCAAATACCAGTCAATATTGGCACAAAACCTTCCGGCTTCTGCTAGAAAGCTGAACATGAAGAGGAACTTCACCTTTCAGCATGACAACAACCCAAAGCATACATCCAAATCAACAAAGGAATGGCTTCACCAGAAGAAGATTAAAGTCTTGGAATGGCCCAGCCAGAGCCCAGACCTGAATCCGATAGAAAATCTGTGGGGTGATCTGAAGAGGGCTGTGCCCAGGAGATGCCCTCGCAATCTGACAGATTTGGAGTGTTTTTGTAAAGAAGAGTGGGCAAATCTTGCCAAGTCAAAATGTGCCATGCTGATAGACTCCTACCCAAAAAGACTGAGTGCTGGAATAAAATCAAAAGGTTCTTCAACAAAGTATTCGTTTAAGGATTATTTTATTTTAATATTTTTTCTTCCCTCCACCTAAAAGATTTCAGTTTGTTTTTCAATTGAGTTGTACAGTTTATAGGTCACATTAAAGGTGGAAAAAGTTCTGAAATGATTTATCTTTGTCTCATTTTTTTACATCACAAAAACCTGACATTTTCACAGGGGTGTGTAGACTTTTTATATCCACTGTAGGTCTAAATATCTCATAAACTGGGGAATGACCCCAAAGTGGTCATCATGTTCATCTCATTTGGCGCAGTAGTGAAGCCTATTCTGCGCCTTTGCCCCCAACGTCTTCCCTCGTCACTTTCTGCCATTTTCTCTTCCAGATTCCAGCATGTACGCACATTTTCTATTCAATGCATTTGACATCGATCACAACGGATCCGTCAGTTTCGAGGTGAGAATTTGTCACCCGCTTTACCTGGGCTGTAGACCCTCTTATATGGCTCCGCTAGTAGCAGCATAGCGCCATCACCCACAGGATCCATCAGAAATGTCTGACAACCCCTTTCAGAATCCATTTCTTGTACCCCAGGCAAAAAGTTTACTTTGCTGGGGGAAGTGGAAAGCAGCCAGTCATCCAGTGTAGTATCACATAGCGGCCATTCACATTACAACTGGTATTGGCTACAAACGGTTAGGGAGCGTGTCCTTCGCGAGTCTCTCCACGACCTTACATCATGACCACACAGTCGCCAACAGTCCCGTATTGTCAAGGACTATCCCCTGGAAATGTAAACTGTCCCAGAATAAAAATAAAAAAAGGATTGTGAAAGCCCCGCCTAGAAGTGGGCGTTCCCAGATGTGATTGGACATTCTGAAGGCGGGGCATAAATAGAATTTGTCATCAGATCGAAATTACATGCGAGATGAGCGCTCGTCAGTATCTTGTAATGGTCTTATTTCTATGTTTCCCTGTTCTGCAGAAATCAGCATTTTTATTTTATGCCAATAAGCCCCTGGGTGCAACGAGGGTGGTGCGGTTGCACCCAAGGCTCCGCTCCTTACCATTCCCTGCGAGACTTTAGGGCTAGGCGTGAGTACGTCTTGACTGCTTGGCCCTGCCAAAGTGGTGGGGGCACAGCAGGCAATGGAAAGGAGCAGAGCATTGGGTGCAAGAGCACTGCCTCCTTTGCACCCAGGGGCTAATTATCATAAAGTAAAAATGCAGCTTTCTATACAGTGGGGCCAAGACCGTTACAAAGCACGCATGTTGCGTGTAACTTGGATTCATGATGATGTATCTGGAGATGAGTCCCTTTAAAGGGGTTTTCTGAGACTTTAATAGTGATGATCTATCCTCAGGATAGGCCATCAGTATCTGATCGGTGGGGGTCCGACACCCGATCAGCTCCTATGAGCGTCGCAGCCTTCTCAATGCTTGCCAAGCACAGCGCCGCACATTGTACAGTGGTCATGCTTGGTATCGCAGATCATCCCCATTGACTTCTATAGGGCTGAGCTGCCCCTAGGTCATGTGACCGTTGAACGTGTTGTCACTGGCTTAGAGAAAGCTGGAGAAGGATGCTGCGCTACAGTGAGCGCCAGTGACATCTCAAACAGCTGATCAGCGGGGGTCCCGGGTGTCGGACCCCCACCGATCAGATACTGATCACTTATCCTGAGGATAGATCATCACTATTAAAGCCTCGGAAAAGCCCTTTAAATAGTCCGAATTTACCAACAAGAATGCCGGTTTCTATTGAATGACAGCAAGCAGAGAACTTGACTCTGAAAATATGGTGGGAAATTGAGAACTACTGAACTCACCAAACAGACCCCTGACTGAAATATTAAAAACCTCGCAAATTAGGACACGTGAGCCATTTCAGTGCTTCCTATTGCCCGGGTGATGAGTGGGTTCCTTCCAACTGCTTAGACACATTTGGAAGATCGGGCGGTGGTATTGTGGGTACATCTGGTACATGCCCAGAAATGAAGAGCTCTGTCTGGTGACTGGTCTATGGACCTCCCCTTTAAGGAGGAGATCTATAATAGTAGAACAAGTTGACAATGACAACAGATGAAACAAGTAAGGCCTCATGCACACGAACGTATTTTGTTTCCGTGTCCGTTCCGTTCTTTTTGCGGATAGGATGCAGACCCATTCATTTCAATGGGTCTGCAAAAAATGCGGACTGCACACCATGTGCTATCTGCATCAGTATGTCCGTTCCGTAGCCCCGCAAAAAAAAAATAACATGTCCTATTCTTGTCCGTTTTAGGCATTGTTACAAAGGATCCGCAAAAAAAAAAAAAAAACTGCTGGCATATGGATGTCATCCGTTTTTTTTTTTTTTGCAGATCCGCAATTTGCGGACAGCAAAACTCATACGGTCGTGTGCATGAGGCCTTACACTGCAGACCCTATTTTTGGCCAGTTACTGGAAACAACCATTTTTTCAAAAGCCACTTCCTGTCCCCTCCCACTTCCTGTCCCCTCCCTCTTCTTGTCCCCTCCCTTTTCCTGTCCTCTCCCACTTCCTGTCCCCTCCCACTTCCTGTCCCCTCCCTCTTCCTGTCCCCTCCCACTTCCTGTCACCTCCCTCTTCCTGTCCCCTCCCACTTCCTGTTCCCTCCCACTTCCTGACCCCTCCCTCTTCCTGTCCCCGCCCACTCCCTATATAATTAATTGGTACAAATCTCTGAATTTCCCTTTTCATTCACAGGACTTTGTGTCGGGGCTGTCTATTATCCTACGAGGGAGTATAGACGACAAGCTCAACTGGGCCTTTAACCTGTACGACTTAAATAAAGATGGCTGCATCACTAAAGAGGTAACGTTACCGTAACAGCCTAACATCTCTCCAACCTAACCTTAAAGGGGTTGTACCTCCATTAAATGTTATTTTTATATAATTCAGTGTGAAAAACTAGTGACGTCACATTTGTCATTTAGTTTCTGTTCCAAAAAGGCTCCAGTTGTGCGACATTGCCTTTATTTCATTACAGCGGTGCCTCATGGTGTTTAATCTGTATAGTTATGTGCACATCCACCTACTGAGGTGGTCGCACATGCTCAGCTCCATCTTTCAACTGCCACCAGCCATATATACTGTTAGAAGCTGTGACAGTTACAGGAGAGAGCTGCAGCAGAGAGGACACGCCTCCTGGGCTGTGATAGGGAGAGAGCTGCAGCAGAAGGGGCAAGCTTCTGAGCTGTGATAGGGAGAGAGCTGCGGCAGAAAGGACACACCTCCTGAGCTGTGATAGGGAGAGAGCTGCAGCAGAGAGGACACGCCTCCTGGGCTGTGATAGGGAGAGAGCTGCAGCAGAGAGGACACGCCTCCTGGGCTGTGATAGGGAGAGAGCTGCAGCAGAAGGGGCAAGCTTCTGAGCTGTGATAGGGAGAGAGCTGCGGCAGAAAGGACACACCTCCTGAGCTGTGATAGGGAGAGAGCTGCAGCAGAGAGGACACGCCTCCTGGGCTGTGATAGGGAGAGAGCTGCGGCAGAAAGGACACGCCTCCTGGGCTGTGATAGGGAGAGAGCTGCAGCAGAAAGGACACGCCTCCTGGGCTGTGATAGGGAGAGAGCTGCAGCAGAGAGGGCACGACTCCTATAGGACGTACTCTATCTGTTTGCGGAATGGACACACGGATCATCCGCATAGGTATGTCCGTTCCGCAAAAATATAGATCATGTCATCGAAATGCGGCACAAGGATCTGCGGTTTGCTGACCGCAAATGGACACAGCTGTGCGCATGGGGCCATATACCGCCACTATAACATCTGATTGATGTGACGTGTCCGCTCTGCGGGATTTTGCAGCATTGCGACTAACAAGCCACGCACTCAACCCCTTTGCCGCGTCACTTTTAAAGGGCAAGAGTCAAAATAACTTATTTGCCATTACTAGTAATTGTAAAAAAACGTAGCCCGTCCCCTCCGAGTGTTTGTCCGGGCCCCGCTTGTTCCATCTTTCTGATAAACGCGATCCACCGTACGCGATGAGCTGTGATAATAGAATGACTTGTCAATATAACTTTTCATTAGACGTTTCCTCCAAGATGTCTTAGGCCCCTGAGGGCATCATGAATGAATGCTGTGTCTAGGGTAAGGCATAGTCATCATTTCATTATTCAGAAACCGCTGACAATGCTCTCCGCCCCCCCGCACACGTTGTCAGCAAGTGTAGCAGCGGGTTCTGCGAATTACTTCTGATGTCAAGATGTCTTAAAGGGACTCGAAATAGTAAGGCCCCTTTCACACGGGCGAGTATTCCGAGTTGAAAGCATTGCACCCGCACTGAATCCCGACCCATTCATTTCTATGGGGCTGTGCACATGAGCGGTGATTTTCACGCAACGCAGGCCCCATAGAAGTGAATGGGGCTTCGTGAAAATCGCAAGCATCCGCAAGCAAGTGCGGATGCGGTGCGATTTTCACGCACGGTTGCTAGGTGACGATCGGGCTGGGGACCCGATCTGTATTATTTTCCCTTATAATATGGTTATAAGGGAAAATAATAGCATTCTGAATACAGAATGCAAAGTAAAATAGTGATGGAGGGGTTAAAAAATAAATAAATAAAAACTCACCGAGTCCACTTGATCGCGTAGTTGCGGATCTCTGTCTTCTTCTGTAATGTTGAGCTGCCGGCTAAGGACCTGTGGTGACGTCACATCACATGATCCAATCACATGGTCCCTCACCATGGTGATGAACCATGTGATTGGACCATGTGATGAGCACAGTGACGTCATCAAAGGTCCTATTCCTGTGACAGCAAAGAAGAAGACACAAGAGATGCCGGCTGCGCGATCAAGTGGATTAAGGTGAGTTAAATTATTGAAAAAATTTTTTTTACCCCTCCAGCGCTATTTTACTTTGCATTCTGTATTCAGAATGTATTATTTTCCCTTATAGCCATGTTATAAGGGGAAATATTACAATCTACACAACACCGATCCCAAGCCCAAACTTCTGTGAAGAAGTTCGGGTCTGGGTACCAAACATGCCGATTTTTCTCACGCGCGTGCAAAACGCATTACAATGTTTTGCACTCGCGCGGAAAAATCACGCATTTTCCCGCAACGCACCCGCATCTTATCCGGGCAAAAAACATGACGCCCGTGTGAAAGAGGCCTAAAAGTCAAAAAAGTCATAAATGTCACTTTTTTATTGTAGACATTTCACGTATGTCTCATGTAAATATAGTTAGTGCATAATTTTGCCCCCTTTACTAAATATTAAAGGGGTTTTCCGAGAGTAGAAAACTGAAGACCTATGCTCAGAATAATGAAACCCCAAAAAAACACTTCCCCACTTTTTTTTGTTATGCTCAGAATAAGTCATCGGTATGTGATCGGGTGGAGTCCACCTCCCAGCGCCCCCTCCAGTCCCTAGAGAGTGTTGCAGCCCCTTCCTCAGCCAGTGACATCACGTTCGTTGGTCACATGACGTATGTGCCGCTCAGCCCCATTCAAGTAAATGAGCTGCAGTACCAAGCATGGCCACTATACAATGTCCAGCTCTGTGCTCGGAATGCTGTGAGGAGGCTGCAGCCCATTCAAATAGGTGATTGGTGGTGGGCAGTGATGGCCAGTTGGCAGTGTTCGCCCGCGAACACATGCGGGCTGCCATCTTGACTCACAAGTCCGGCGATGCACAGGCAAGTCCTTACCTGTGCCTGCGTCCCGAGCCGGTCTGAAAACAAGTGCGGTCAGCGGGAGCAGGCAGTTCCGAGAACAGCCCCCGGGGGCCTTCATCGGGCTGTTCTTACCTTCAAGTAAGATGTTGTGCGCCCCCGGAATTCAGTTGGATATAAACCGAGGTCTTGTTGTTAGGAATTTTTTTCAGGGAAAATGTAGCATTTAATTGATGATAAACATGCATAAAATCAACCCTAAGGCCTCATGCACACGACAGTTGTTTTTTGCGTCCGCAAATTGTGCATCTGCCACAAATTCCTTGTAATAAATACCTATCCTTGTCCGCAAATGTGAAAAAAGTAGGACATGCGCTATTTTTTTTTGCTGAAGGGAAACACGGACAACGGACGCGGAACACAAACGGATGAACTATCAGCATTTTTTTGCTGACCCATTGAAATGAATGGGTCCCCATCCTATCCGCAAAAAAAACGGAACGGAGGCCGAGAAAAACAACTGTCGTCGTGTGCATGAGGCCTTAAAAACCTGTTTTTTCCCCTTGTTCACTGGTCATCACGCACGCGTTTTAGACGAATAGGTCACATTCACACCGCGTCAGTTGATCAGTACTTTACATCAGTATTTATAAGCCAAATCCAGGAGCGGGTCCAAACATCTTTTCAGTGTAACTTTTTGGCCTCATCCACAACCCACATATCCGTAAAATACAGATGCCGTCTGTATGCAATCCGCATTTTTCTCGCTCCAGTCACTAGAAATGATTATTTTTGTCCACGAAACGGACAAGAATAGGACGTTCTACAATTTGCGGAACGGAGACACGGATGCGGAGAGCACGTGGATGACGTCTGTTCTTTTTTGAAGATCCATAGAAATGACTGGGTCCGTGTGCGATCCGCAAAAATGTGGATCAGACACAGATGCAAAGTACGGTCGTGTGGATGAGGCCCTTTCCTGGCTGTCGTTTGTGAGATATATTATAGTTTATTTTTCTATTTATTTTGTATAGAAAACGATTTGATTATTTTTTCACCTTGTTACATTTTGTTTGAATGGAGCAGCGAGACGAGGGGGGGGGGGGAGGGGAAACACGGAGAGATAGACGGTAAGGAGAAGGGGGGACAAAGCACATACAGTAAATGGGGGATGAATATTTTAGGGCACATTCATGATTTTTGCCATGATTTAGTCATCATTTTTGCCGGGATTTTTTCTGGCTTTCAGTTCAATAGCTGCACTGCTACATAGTGATTTATGGTCACATGACGGGTGTCGCACCCATAAACGTCAAGTTCATATAAGGGCTGTTTCACACGAGCGAGTCCATTGCGGGAATCGCGCTCCGTGAGTGTGATCCTCCGCTCTGGACTTGCAGGAGCGCACGGCCTTATCACGATTCATAATGCTATGCGTCTCCGCATGGCCTTTTTTCCACAGAATATGGCCTCATGCACACGACCGTTCCGTTTTTTTTGCGATCCGCAAAAAAACGGAAGCCGCCCGTGTGCTTTCCGCAATTTGCGGAACGGAACGGGCGGCCACTTGTAGAAATGCCTATTCTTGTCCGCAAAACGGACAAGAATAGGACATGTTATATTTTTTTTTTTTGCGGGGCCTCGGAACGGAGCAACTTTTGCGGCCCCATTGAAGTGAATGGGTCCGTAACTGAGCCGCAAAAAAACTGCGGCTCGGATGCGGACCAAAACAACGGTCGTGTGCATGAGGCCTCATAGTGACATAAAGCTGTCAGTAGGATTCTGTAGATCCAGGCCATGCAGAGACGCACAGCATTATAAATCATGATAACGCCGCGCGCTCCTGCAAGTCCGGAGCCGAGGATCGCACTCACACACGGAGCGCGATTCCCGCAATGGACTCGCTCGTGTGAAACAGCCCTAAGGGCTCATGCAAATGAATGTAAGGTCTCCATGCCCGTGCTGTGGACCGCCATGGGTCCGCAATCTGCAAAATACAACAAAAGATAGGCCATTCTTGGAGGCACGGATCCAAAATCCCACAGAAGCGCTTCACAGTGCTTCCGATCCGTGCCTCTGCTCCTTGGCCGTATCTGGTGGATCGTTCATTAACTTGAATGCACACGCGGACCGGGCGTTTACGGATCCCTTGCATTCATCTGCACGAGCCCTTACATTGTAGATATGTTTTGCTTTACGATTAGATTAACTCCGTTACATTTTATCTTCTTCTCGCTTCCGTAGGAAATGATGGACATCATGAAATCTATATACGACATGATGGGCAAGTACACATACCCAAACATGCGAGAGGAGGCTCCGAGGGAACACGTGGAAAACTTTTTTCAGGTAAAATCCTGAACTTACAACAACTTTGTTCACATGAAACTTTTTTTGTTTTCAGCCTACAGTATGTCCACCACAAAACGAAGCAACTCATCAGCTACTAATGTACAGCTTTGTGTACGCAGCTCCTGTGCGGCCCTATGTGTCTCCATGGTTACAGGCTGCAAAAGGAACCCTGTGTACTCCGATTGTGAAGGCACGTGTCACCTGCCTCCTCTTCTGCTGTAGGGGGCAGATGGAAGCTCTTTGATGCAAGACATAAATTTCAAGGGGTTTTCCATTACCTAGATATCGGTATCCTGTGGTTTTGAGACCCTGCACCCCCATGATCGGCAGTTTCGGGCAGCTGCTGGTGCTTCAAAACTAAACTTTGGAAGGAATGGGAAAAACAAGGTTCCATCCACGGTGAAGTGGCTGTGCCAGGGCGCCGGCAGTGCCCTCAAAAGCTGATCAGAGGGGGTGCAGATCCTGAGGATAGACCATCAATGAATAAGTACTGTAGAAATTAAGCAACTTAAAGGGGTTGCCCCTTCGTACATAAATTTCAGAAACCTGCTGAATCGCCTATGGACTTTCCTTAGCCCAGTGGCAATTGAGCAGGTTCTTATACCATTACACGCTACTTTATAGCATTAATGAAATTTATCTACAAAGCAGACAACCCCTTTAAGCCGAGTACAGTTCTGGTTCAGAATTCAGCTCCAAATCCCCCCCCACATAGACATAGATTCCACCAGTAGGGGGAGCCTAGGAGATTACTGCATACAATGTTTACATTGAACTCAATAATAGCACTGTATGCATTAAGCTCGTGAGCTCCCTCTAGTGGCAGATCTAGGCAGACAGAGGTTTATCACTTCACCCTATGCCTATGCAGAGGAATTTGGCCTCTGGATTAGAAAACAGGAGCTTTATGAAGATATATTAAGAATGACAGGGTAAAATGTTGGATCTAAAGTGACATGGATAGAGGGATAAATAATTTCATGTGTATATATATATATTTTTTTTTTAGAAAATGGATAGAAATAAGGACGGTGTAGTTACCATTGAAGAATTCATTGAATCGTGTCAGAAGGTAAGCTCATGACATACGAGGACTTGAAGAATCTACCCAGACTTTGCAGTAAACATATATAACATGGACCAGTCAGACCTAAGTGTGAACTGTGCACATCAGACTGGAGGGAGAGGAATTAAAACTAGTGGAAAAGGAGGAGCCCCTACTATCTCTAGAACGTAGCACCACGCGCATGCACGGCCGCCCTCCATTAATTTCTATGGGAGTGCTGGAAATAGCTGAGCCGGTGGCGCTCCCGTAGAAATTAATGGAGGGCGGCCGTGCATGTGCGGTGCGCTCTTGTTCACTTTGTGGCACCCGCACCTATCTGATTTTGCATACCCTAACGATATATGCCACCAATGTTTGAGCTGAGACAACCCCTTTAATGTAGAAATTATAGGACCAGCCCTAGCAGTGCTTCTAAAGATGATGTGCCAGCCATGTACCAATGCTGTGCCCATACCATGGTGCCTGTAAGAACGTGCCAACAACTGTGCTCCTAATATAGTGCTAACACTACCTGTACAAATGTGCCAGCCACTTATCTGTACTAATCAGGTAGTGCCAACCTACTGGTGCTCATAGAAATGTGCCAGCCACTTATCTGTACTAATAAGGTAGTGCCAACCTACTGGTGCTCATAGAAATGTGCCAGCCACTTATCTGTACTAATAAGGTAGTGCCAACCTACTGGTGCTCATAGAGATGTGCCAGCCACATATCAGTGCCCATACTATAATTCTTTATGGGATAGCAGACAGCATGTATGCTCAACCGCCAGTCCATTTATATGAGGGGAGTGGGACCCCCATTCTCATGACTGGTACGGGTCCCAACAGTCAGACCCCCCCCCCCCCCCTCACAAATCTATCCCATATCTTGCATATCCTTGGACACCCCCTTTAAGAAACAGACTATGGGACCAGTCCTATGTTTAGTGCTAAACCTTATAATGCTGTGCTAGTACCGAGGTGCCAGTCTGTTGAATGTGGGGTACCGCACACCGTTATCGCTGGTGCCAGCAAGGACTTGTTAGTCGTAATCAAGTAGTAGAAAATTGCACCACACAGATTTTTCTTTGCCGTAAAGTTACGTTTTAATAGTATTTCATCGTATGAAAATTACGATCCAGTGCAATTACAGGACGTGTAGGACAGTCATGTACATATCAATATGGCGACCGGACGTTTCGGCCTGTCAGGGCCTTCTTCAGCGCTCTATAATCTGTGGCTGACTTCCTGTCAAGGATGGCGCTGGATACCGAGGTGCCAGTCCTAGTAGCACCCATACTATAGTGCTAGGTCATAGTACCGATAGAGACGTGCCAGCTACTCTGCTCATACTTTAGTGTCAACCGCATTAGTACAATTATGCCAGCCACTCATCTGTGCTAATACTGTAGTGCCCATACAAATAGGTCACCCTCAATGAAGAAATTAGAGCACCAGACCTGGCAGTGCTTATACAAATGTGCCACCCATCAATCAGTGCTGATACTGTGATGTCGGCCATAGCAACTCTCATACCATAGTGCCGTACAAATGTGCTCAAAATGTAGTGCTTACCCTACTAGTGCTCCTACGTATATGCCAGCCATGTATTAGTGTAGTGCTAGACCTCGTACTGCAGCGCCCATGGTGTAATGCCCGGCCCTTGTAGTTCTCACCAATGTGCCATGTTATATTACTAGCCCTAGTAGTGTTTATACCAGTCCATAGTACCCGTACACATGTCCCCTATAGTGAAGGCCTCCATTGCTAGCTGTCCCCGTCATTTTTGGCAAGACCGGATGTCAATCTACTGTGTATGGGGAGCTCCCGAATCTCCCTTGACAGATAATGTCATGAAGGAAAGTTATCGGTGGCCTTGCGTTACAACGCCCGATCCTTTTGTAGTCCCGGGAGATGAACCGCCAACAGAGGTGTCTGGCATCGGCTTTCTCCCCGCTCTCTATTGAAAGCACAAAGAAACTCGCCAAACCAGGCATATACATAGATGGGGAGGCAGGAGAGACTTGGCTGGCATCCATTGAAGGTGTATGGATACCTTGTCCTTAGTCCACTTGAGTTGGGTCTGTACGGTAGTGGGGGAGGGGGTAGGCCAGGACGTCTTTATCCATAGGGTCTTGGCCACGCATTACCTCCACCGATCTTGGTGAATCGCTCTTTTTATAACAACATTTTCTGCTTTTTCCTCTGCAGGATGAAAACATCATGAGATCGATGCAGCTCTTCGACAACGTCATTTAACAAACTCATGGTCTTCAAGATTTTCTTTTGTTTTCAAGGTCAAACTTATAACTAGACAATAAGGACGCACAACCACTGGAGAGCGCACTTCCGACGCAAACTGAAAATGCAAACCTAATCTCTGTATCACGACCTGGCTGTTGTTAAAACACTTAAGGGGGCCGATCCCTCACTTGAAGATCCCAAAGCATTGCCTACTAACACTAGGATTCTTCCACCTTAAGACCTTCATGATGAGAGCAGTCATCTCCGGCGCGGACCCTTGCGGAGATCTTGAAAGCTCTGAAGTAACTTCCAGCCGACTTCCGAAAAACCAGGAAAACCTTAGAAACTTCTTGCATTTCTTTCAGATGATAGTAGTACCAGACAGCATTGATGTTCACTTATCACAGCGCATCTTAAAGTGTGTCGTCTTTCGAAGGAGATGCTTCAGCCAAGTGACGCGATTCATCCTTAGTTTATCACTGACTAATGAAAGTTGATTATCACTTGCTTCATTACATATCTCTATAGCATAATTACCAAAGTTTGAAGCCCCGCCGCTAAAATTGGAACCGTTGGAAAGTATGCTATAGTAATGTTCCTTTAGCGCTTCCTACAGCTAAACTGGACCAGACATTTTTCGACCTATGGGTACCCATTCTTAAAGGGGAAATCCACCTACAGTTTTCTGACATGCCTTATAGAGCCCCAAAGCTACGAAATCACTTCATTCCTTCGAGGTCCTGAGCTTCAGCAATGTTCATAGAGTTCCCAGTCGACCTCTTTTAGGAATTGTTCTTGAAGGGTATTGGTCCTCCCTGCAGAGATCTAGCTAGCATAAGAAGTCTTACCTGGGAAAGAGTATGCAAATCAAGTCTCCTGCAGAAGGAGGGAAACTACCTCTCTAGTCTCACCTATAGGTAGCTACCTTGTCAGTCCCTGTTCCTCTGGCTCAGCTGATTTTTTTCCCCTTTCATATCAGTAATATACTATTTATTTAGTGTTATGCCTGTGAAGAAAATAGCTTTCTAAGCATAGAAAATGCAGCTCTTCCACCAGAACAGGTCTGTAGTGTAATGGTATCTCTTCTGCCTGCCATACAGAAGGTCCTGAGTTCTAATCCTGATGAAAACCTGTTAAATAATTTCTTTAATTAAAGTATATGTGGAAGAGGTCCCCTACCCCAAGACATCTTCATTAGTATTCACTGCACTGAAGTGTGAATGAGGCTGGTGAGCCTGCTTGGATCTGTGATGTTCCACCTGGGAGGGGAAGGTGATGCTACAGACAGTCCCTGGGAGTCTTGTGCTGGGATGTGAAGACAGGGTTATGCCTCATTCACACGGTCAGTGATTTCCATCAGTGATTTTGAGCCAAAACCAGGTGCGGCTCTGAACACAGAACAGGAGCAGATCTTTCCCTTATACCTTATGTCTGTGTAGCCTCCACTTCTGGCTTTGGCTCACAATCACTGACCGAACACTGACGAGTGAATGAGGCTTTAGGGTCACAGTTATCCCGGAGGAGTCAAAACGCACTCAGAACGTCACTATCTGACTTAGGCCTCATGCACACGACCGTTCCGTTTTTTTTGCGGTCCGCAAACCGTGGATCCGCAAAAAACGTAACCCGCCGCGTGCCTTCCGCAATTTGCGAAACGGAACGGGCGGCCCATTGTATAAATGTCTATTCTTGTCCGCAAAACGGACAAGAATAGGACATGCTATTTTTTTTTTTTGTGGGGCCACAGAACGGAGCAACGGATGCGGACAGCATCTTTTGCGGCCCAATTGAAGTGAATGGGTCAGCACCCGAGGAGCCGCAAAAACTGCGGCTCGGATGCGGACCCGAACTACGGTCGTGTGCATGAGGCCTTACATAATGTAGTAAGGTTGAATGCTGGTGTTATTTATTTTTTGCAGTAACTGGAAAACCCCTTTACCCCTGGCATTAGAGAGAAGGTTTTCTTCCTTCTGGATGAGAGCTAATTAGCATATTTTGGGAATTGTGTATTGAGTATTAGTAATGGGTTTGGGGTCCAGACTTACATCTTCTGTAGAACCCCACCCCATCATAAGATGACTTTTTGGGGGACTTTCCCTTTAGGCCTCTTGCACACGAACGTGTACACCCCGTGGTCGTGCTGCGGCCGCAATGCACGAACACCGTCCGTGGGGCAGCCGCAGCGGATCGCGGACCCATTCACTTTAATGGGTCCGCCATCCGGCCGTTTCGCAAAAAGATAGGACATGTTCTATCTTTTTGCGGGACGGAAGTACGGGACGAAACCCTGCGGAAGCACTCCGTAGGGTTCCGTTCCGTGCTTCCGTTCCGCACCATTCCACATCTCCGGATTTGCGGACCGCAGCACGACGTTCGTGTGCAAGAGGCTTTAAGCTGACTGTACACACAGCTCATCTGGATGTTCAGGTTAGGGTTTATTCGCCCGTATTTCTGGGTCCGTATCTGTTCCGCTATTTTGCGAAACAGGCGTGGGCCCGTTCATTCCAACGGGGACGCCAAAGAGGCAGACAGCACACCGCGTGCTGTCTGTATACGTAGTTCCTTTCCACGGCCCCGCAAAAAAGATAGAGCTTGTCCTACTCTTGTAGCATTTCTATCATAGGGCTGGCCGTGTACGTACCGCAAAATGCGGAATGCACACCGCCAGTACCCGTGTTTTGCGGATCCACCTTTTTGCGGACCACAAAGCACTTGCGGTCGTGTGAATAGACCCTTATTATGTCTAGGGGTGGGGGGCAGCTTTCACAAGAGCTAAACAGTAAGAATGGCCAATAAAACCCACCACGGCTGATCTAGTTTCCAAGAGAAAAGCCGCCCCAGCGTAATCTGCAGCCGCCATAGAAATCCCGACACAAACCGCTGGATCATCCACTCAGCAACACTAGGGGGCTTATCACCATGTTAAAGGGGTCTCCCAATTTGATGTCAATCAAGCTTAAGTATTGTATAATTAAAAATTCTCAGAC
>NC_053394.1:29386773-29423529 GCF_905171765.1 Bufo bufo
GTCCCTCGAGCCGAAGAGGCTTGTGGGGAGACTGAATGAGGCGTGTCCAACCGCAAGCCAAGGAATCAATACATTGGATAGGTAGAAGTAGAGACGATATCAGAATCACCGGCGGTGAGGAGTTCCATCAGCGACCGTGTATTGCCGGTGTAGCAACTCTGCTTGACGGAAATCTCGACCAGACCAAGAAGAGAGAAAAACTCCTGCCTCGAGGAGGAAGAATAGAAGGGGTGTTCTGTTCCAGGAACGAAACTCCAGCAACGGTGGCTAGTCGCGACAGCACCCCCGCTCCGCCTGGCGTGGTGAGTCTCGTAGTCTAGCCACGGAAAGTGCAGTGAAAAGGCATGACTACCATCGGACTGACGTGGCAGTCAGTAGTCAAGTCTTGAGAGGTAGTTGTAGATACGGGTAGGACACCCAGGACCAAAGGGTAGGATTCACCTGTAGAAGGAGAATATGGAAAAAACGTCACAGCCCAACAGTCAGTCCGGAACGAGACTGGAAGAGAAAACACACAGAACCAATACCCTGCAACAACGTAGATGAGGGAAGTAGTAACGTAGGAGCTACCAAGGTTTGCGGAGGGGGGCAGGGCGAAGCACATTCCCCATCTGAGACTGGCACTACACAGAAGTAGCCACCTGATGAGAGTGGCGGCGCCATACTCCGCCTAAGGAGGAGGCCATGCAGCATACGCCGAAGAATCCGTCACCTGACGAAGGAGCCGTGCAGGAGGAGCCAGAGTATGTAATGGATCTCCGTACCGTAGGAGCCTCAGCGTGCCCCGCCAGCACAAACTGAGGGGCAGAGTAGAGGAATCCGATAGAAGCAATGGTACCATACTGCCTCAGGGAAGGAGAGCTAACCTTAAACACTCCACCTGGGAAGGGCGTTGAACAGGAACAACCGCCAAGCCAGCGTCAGGGTGGAACCCTTACCTGAGGGGATGCCCCACTGCGAACGCTAGTACCAGCATGATGCTGGGCAACCCCCTGAAGAGAGAAGTTGTCATATTTCTGCCCCAAACCGGCACCGAAGGAACAGGACACAACGTGTAAACAGCCACAGTATCCACTGGCGGCACCGAAATACCATTAGAAGAAGAGTACAGGGTACCAGCGTGTAACGATACTCGCTACGCCCCACTTGTAGAAGAAGCTAAGGCATCTATAGCCGTGGCGTAGTTGAAGTGCAACATCCAAGATGTGTACTCATTCCCCACGGTAGTGGATCGCTTGTTGAAGGGGCAATGTTGCAATTATCCCACCAATGAAAGGGGGTAATGCTTGCGGCAAGCACTGCACAGTGGTAGTGCAAGTACGCCACCATGAAGGGTGGCAATGCAGTAATGCATACAGCAGGAACCAAATCCAAGTAGAGAGAGTACGCCTCTTCCATATGGAAGAGGCTAATGCATAGAGTAAGTACTGACCCCAGTGGGAATGCAGTTCCGCCACCTATCAAAAGGGGAACGCTTAATGCCGGCACTGAAACAGTTCTAGTGCGGTTAGACCCCAATGGAGGGAGGTAATATCCAAGGGAGTACTGCATCCAGTAGTAGTGCAATACTCCGCCCAAGGAAGGGGGTATTGCATACGACAAGTACTGCTTTCTACCTCGGACGCCATCTTGGAAGATCGCACCGGAATTACGGCAGAGACCAAACCACTGATCCACCCTTCGGGGTGTGTCTGAGCGTGACCAAGGGGGAAAATATCCTGCTCCGGCCCATTGTGTGCAGTCTTAACTCTCAGAATCTTGTCCATGGCAGTCGCAGGCTCGCCGGTGGGAGCTATCAACCAAACTAACTACCCGGGGGTGGAATTGGAACTTCTAGAGGTACGCTCACCGGATTGCGCAGGCGGTGCTTAACCAACCAAACGACCCCGGAGGGATATTGGGAAGTCCGGAGATCCACCATTGGAGTGCGCAGGAGGTGCTTATCAACCAAACGACCCGGGAGAGTGATTGGGAAGATCCAGAGGTCCACCATTGGATCGTGCAGGTGGAGGATTATCAACCAGACGACCCCGGAGGATGGAATGGGAACTTCCAGAGGGTCTGCGCTGGATCGCGCTGGTGGCGAATTATCAACCAAACGGCCCCGGAGGACGGATTGGGAATCCAGAGGTCCTGTACTGGATTGCACAGGTGGAGAATTATCAACCAAACAACCCGGAGGGGGAATCGGAAACATCAGAGGTCCACTATTCAATCGCGCAGGTAGAGAATTATCAACCAATGACCTAGAAGGTGGATTGGGAATGTCAGAGGTCCTTCATTGATTTGCGCAGGTGGAGAATTATCAACCAAACGACCCGGAAGGGTGGATTGGGAATGAGAGAGATCCTCCTTGATAGCACGGGTGGAGGATTGTCAGCCAACGGCCCCGGAGGGCGTATTGGGAATTCTGCAGGGGTCCCTGTATTGCGAAGGTGCATGCAGAATTATCAACCAAGCGGCCGTGTATGGCGCATTAGGACTATGAGATGTCCTCCTGTGACCGGGACAGGGCACGGGCCCAGTCTGGTACCGCACTGTTATGATGTGCGCTGAGGGGGGCAGGGGCACGTATTAAATGTTCTATTATAATTTTTTATTTTATTTTTAACATGACTGGATTAAGTGGAGGAAGGGTTAAATCTTTAAGATTAAGAATTGCACTGTTTATCTAACCCCTTGATGACCCTGTGCCGGCTTAATAAGAAATGGCTGGCCAGGAAGGGTTAAAAGTGCCTGAGACCGGGGCGGTACCCAGCTGGCTTCTGGGGGAGGGGACAGCTAGGCGGGAATAAATTTGCGCCAGCCCGCGGGCGAGCAGTCCTGAGGAGGAGAATTTTCCCCAGAGGCCAAACTATTAACCCCCTAAGAGCCAGACCTATGGAGGGGGATGAGGGGGACTGCCTTAGGGTTCTTGTGCATACCGCACACCAATAAATAAATGCCCCAGGCAGCCTTGTGTGTCCCCTGTAAGACATAAGTTGTGGCCTTGTTACTGCCCGCACTAGTTAACCCTTGGAAACTATGCCGGGGGAAGGGGGGGGGGGGGGATTAATACTCACCTAGTCCCGTGTACTCACCTCATCTTCTGTCTTGCCGCCATCTTCACCCCTCCTCTGGTCCAGCAGGGTCACCCTTTCAGCTACTGGCACCGTAGTGGCAGGACGCTGGAAAAGGGGGGCTTGGATTGGTGACCATTTGGCTGGCGGGATGCAGGGAAGCGAGGCTGCCCTGGTCCACCTTGTCTTCTGTGGGGGAGGCAGCAGTGCGGGTGACTGGCACTGGCGCAACTCGACCCCGGGAGAACAGGGAGGCGAGGCGTCCACTGGTTTCCCATCTGCCACTGGTTTCCCATCTGAAAAAGAAGGGAAAAAATAAACTAAAATAAAAATATCTTCAGGAGATCCCTGCAGAGCAGGGGGGTCTTGCCTCCTATTGACACTAGAAAAAAACGGAAGCTCTCTCTCCAGGCTGGAGGGGGTATAGCTGCCGGGGGAGGAGCTAACAGCTTTTACTAGTGTCAACGCCTCCTAGAGGACATGGCTATACCCACGGTCTCTGTGTCCCCCAATGAATATGGGCGAGAAATAAGAATTGCAGCTTGAATACTGTTAGCCTGCTCAGTAAGGCTTACAGAATTCAGCGCAACTGCCTATGCCCGGATTGTGCATTTAGGTGCCATGATCTCACTTGATCACGGCATCTAAAGCATTTAATTACCGCAATCGTCATTATTGCCGGTCACGGTAATTAGCCGTGAGCGGGCGTCATGTTTACACAATGCACCAGCGCCGTACAGGTGCTGGTAGCGAAAGGGTTAATTAGATCTAATTTTGTATCCCAAAAATATATTCACTCTCTTTCTTAGCAAATAAATATAAGCATAAAATAAAATGAGATAGGCAAACAGTCCCAATGGATACTTGGTATAGATGTATAGTTCATTTACATTCCCAGTGCACTGATTAATAATATGTCCAGTATAAACCAGCAGACTGTTCCAATAGATACTTTGTATCAGTTTGGAGTTAGATGACTCATTTATAGTCACAGTGTGCTAGTCTTGTGATCTTTTGTTTATTATATAGGACACGGTTTACTCAATGATATTTAGGAATCTCTACTCACTGTTTGGAGGTAACAAAATATTGCTCCCGTGGCATCCCACGTGGTAGCGTGCAGTGCTCCCCTCAGATACAGTGCCTCTCGCCGTCTCCGGCACGGATATTCCGGTGTCCCACGTGGTAAGGAGCTCTCAGCGTCCCACGTGGTAAAACGCACTATGCCTTAACTGCCCAGACTGAAGTTCTCATGTATTGTATGTGGAGCGCTCCACACTTCATCTGTCCTTGTTTCAAAAAGGTAGATTTTCCACATATGAGTTAGTGGGTTATTTTGGTGGGTTCTAGACTCGTTTCGGAGTTATGCTGACCACTGAAGGAGGAGTCAGTTTAACTCCAAACTGATACAAAGTATCTATTGGAACGGTCTGCTGGTTTATATTGGACATTATTAATCAGTGCAGTGGGAAGCTAAACGAACTATACATCATCAATACCAAGTATCCATTGGGACTGTTTGACTATCTCTTATATTTATTTCTTTGGCAAAAAAAGAGAGCAAATATATTTTTGGACACAAAATTGGATCCAATTTAGGCTACTTTCACACTAGCGCTTTCACTGGATCCGGCAGGGTTCAGTTGCTGATAATACAACCATCTGCATCCGTTATGAACGGATCCGGTTGTATTATCTTTAACATAGCCAAGACAGATCAGTCATGAACTCCATCGAAAGTCAATGGGGGACGGATCCGTTTTCTATTGTGTCAGAGAAAACAAATCCGTCCCCATTGACTTGCATTGGTGTCATGCCGGATCCGTCTTGCTCCGCATCCCAGGATGGAAAGCAAACTGCATGTTGCGGTTTGCTCTCTGGTCTGGGAACACAACTAAACAGAACGGAACGCATTTTGGAGCGTTCAGTTCAGTTTTGTCCCCATTGACAATGAATGGGGACAAAACTAAAGCTTTTTTTTTTCCGGTGTTGTGTAGGGGGTGAAAGCAAACCAGCTGTTCACCACATACACGGCAGACACAGAGACTTTATGTATATTTCAGTATATTCTAATGATGGGTATTGAATTGTTTTCATTTTTTTTTTTTTTTACATTTTATATTTCTAATATTTTAATCCTTTTTCATTTATATTTGTATTGATCAATAAATGTATATACAAATGGTACAGATTGGACATCTCTGGGTTACTCCAAATGAAGTGTGCCTGTCTATATTCATAATCAAATCAATCTAGTTTGATCTAAAGGCATTCCGTCATAGAATTGCGTTATGGTCCATGGTAACGGAATCCATAATGCAATTCATCTTTTACCAGTAAACGAATTTCAAAATATGAAATTCGCTCATCTCTAGCAGTCGTGTTGTATATAAAAGAGACACTCCCCACCAATGATTGTGTGGGCACAGTGGCAGTGCCTGCACACTCAACTTGACATAACCTTGCATCAACATGTGCCAGCTGCCTGAGGTCCTTGACATACAATATTGGTGAGATGTGCAGCAATAATTAGAAAATAAAAAAGGAGCATATAAAACAGGCCAAGATCAGATTGTATAGTCATGTGTTATAATGTCAAGGTGTGGGGAAGTGTTAAAGGGGTTGTCCGAGCATGTTATACTGATAACCTATCTTCAGGATAGGTGATCAGTATCTGATTGAAGTTGTGACGCTTACTGGAGCACCGCAGCCTCTTCAAACAGCTGACTTGCAAGGGTGTCGGGAGTTGGATCCCCACCAATTCGGTGCTGATGAGCTATCCTGAAAATAGGTAATCAGTTTAAACAGTCAAAAACTCCTCTAACTGTATTATTAGTAGTCAAGACTCCCTTCAAACCAAAAAAAGGGGGGTTGCCATGCAGACAAGACCAAAAGAATGAAAGAGAAAGTACCTGTCCAGAGCACTTCTATGCCAGGGAGCAGTTTTTCGCCGACTGTCCTCAGATACGGCGACTGGGCAGCATTTGGATAACAAAAGGTCCCACAATATTCTGTAAAAACAGTCTTCAGTCAGGAATCAACGTATTTTATACAAGACAATGCCATTAATGATTAGTATAAAATGCTACTTACCTGTGGGACAAAATAAGAACGTTTCTGGTTCACCTAAATATTGATAAATCTCATTAGTGATGGATACTTGTGCATGGGCGAAAGAGCTGAACACTTCCTTATCTGCTGGGCACATATTGTGATCAATGTCATCAAACAGAAGAGCAAACGACTTGCACCCAAACTGCGTGACCTGGAGAAGAAAGAAAGAAAGAAAGAAAAATAAATAAATAAATAAATAAATAAATAAATAGAGTGAGTCACTGGGTACTTTCAGACGAGCATGTCTAGTGCGAACAACGCTCCTTGTGGGAGCATGATTTCCTGCTACGGACACTGCTCCTTTTACAGGACCGCATGGCATTATAATGATTTGTAATGCTGTGCGTCTCTGTCCGACCTTGCATCCACTGAATTACACGGACAATAATCAGATTTTTTTGTACTCACCGTAAAATCCTTTTCTCGTAGTAGGCATTGGGGGACACAGCACCATGGGTATATGTCCAACTACCACTAGGAGGCACTAGACACAAAAAGTGTTGGCTCCTCCCCGTTGGGCTATACCCTCTCCACAGACACTAGGCAGCTCAGTTTGTACCAAAAGCAGTAGGAGAGAGAAGAAAGGCAAGGAACCAACTCCCGTACCGGGAAAGATCAAGAGACCATCCTGGAGAAGCGAAAGTAAAAACATAGGGTGGGATCTGTGTCCCCCAATGCCTACTACGAGAAAAGGATTTTACGGTGAGTACAAAAAAATCCGATTTTCTCATGCATGGCATTGGGGGACACAGCACCATGGGACGTCCCAAAGCAGTCCCCGAGGGTGGGAAAAGAACAGCCATGCCACCGGTTGGGCATACAGGTGCGGGAGAACCATGTGACCCAACAGGAGAAAACACGGAATGGGCAAGAGGTTCCATAACAAGGAAGAAACCTCAAGGAAGAAGAAGCAGTGAAGACTGCCAGCACCCCAGGACAAATGCCTGGAAGAAAATCCCAAATACAAGAAGAAGGCAAAAGGGAACACCGAGCTCAGCCAAGGGCTGGAGAAAAAATTAGGACAGCACCGCGTGTTGGAACTACCTAACGCTCTAAATTGTCTCAGACCCAAAGAGCGAAAAAACCTGTGGCCAACCCCTGATAGGTCAGGGGAGAAAGGAAACAGGGAAGCACTGGAAGCCAAACGAGTGAGGGAAGACATAGCAAGGCTCACATGTGAAGGGAGCAGGTCTCCCCTCACCGCAAGGCAGGTGATGAAGTTAAGCGCCCTATTGAAAGGTGAAAATTCAAGGCTGCTAGAGGAAACCGCCAACCCTTGGAGAAGGAGGGGGTTGTAGGTAAAAGAGTAAGACCTGCGTCCCAAAAACAGGAGACGAGGCTCGAGCCTCTGAAAACAAGATATCACTGTGAAGTGTAAGACCAGAGGAAACTCTGGGCATATGAAGTATCAGGGAAAAAAAGGAACCAGATACAGGCCCAGGGACACACTGGACTGAGAGACATGGAAGTAGAAGGAGAGTACTCCAAACAGCCTGAGGAGGAAAGGTTCTACAACAGGAGGAGGTCCCTCCCGAAGGAGACCATACGGCGGAATTGCAAACCGTAGCACTAAACCACTCAATACCAGGTACTTGACGTGGGAGGATGGGAAAAGAGACACGAATCCCAAGAGGACCACAAGGGTATTGGAACCCAGGTGTAACGGCTGCAGCATCAGAGACAGTGCAGGAACTCTACCTATGAAGGGAGTAGGGCTGCACGATATGGGAATTTTGTGCGATTGCGATTAGGGCCCTAAAAATTGCGATAACGATATGCGATGCGATATTTTAAGGGAATTGTGCTAGATGTCTATTTGCTTGGATTTTCCCATATGACCCGCTGACGCGGCTGGGTATGGCACTGTTATGGGGGGGGGGGGGATCTGTGGATGATGCACTGTTATGTGGGGGATCTGTGGATGATGCACTGTTATGTGGGGGATCTGTGGATGGCACTGTTATGTGGGGGATCTGTGGATGGCACTGTTATGTGGGGGATCTGTGGATGGTGCTGTTATGTGGGGGATCTGTGGATGGCGCTGTTATAGGGGGATGTGTGCTATGACACATAGGGCCATGAGGGGGGCCAGCATAAGACACACATATAGCATCTTATGCTGGTCCCCCTCATGGCCCTATGTGTCCCCCTCATGTGTCCTAAACTGCGCACATAACTCTCCTATTGATAAAATGGCCAGCCTCTGTACTTTCACTATGAATGCACTGCAGAGAGCGGCAGCGAGCGAGCCGGCCGGCGCGTGACTGACGTCACTGTCACGCTCCTCCCACTTAATTCAGGAAGCAGGAGCGTGACTAAGTGACGTCAGTCACGTGCCGGCTGGCTCGCTCGCTACCGCTCGCTGCAGTGCATTCATCGTGAAAGTAAGTACAGAGGCTGGCCATTTTATCAATAGGAGAGAGGACATTTTATCAATAGGGGCCCCTTCATATATAATCGTGGCATTTTCGGGTCGGCCGAATCGCCATATCGCATTTGGCGATTATCGCGATTCGATTATTTTTGCGATATATCGTGCAGCCCTAGAAGGGAGTAAGATGGCTGTTTGGTGCACACTATGATGAGGTAGGTGCAATGGCCACGGCAATTGGAGGAGGCCTCAATATTTTGTCCGGTAAGGGAGAGAAAATGCCACATGGTACACCATAAAGCCAGACAGGAGTAACGGCTACAGCATCCGGAGATGGTGCAGGTACTCTACCTATGAAGGGATCAAGGTGGCTGGGAACAGACCGGTGCAATTGAAGGCGGCCTGCATATCTTGCCATGCAGCATGGAACACCATAGAGCCAGCCAGGAGTAATGGCTTCAGCATCTGGAGTAGGTGTAGGTACTCTACCTATGAAAGGAGCAAGGCGGCTGGAAACAGACAGATATAATTGCATTTTCTCACCAACCTACAGGAGGCGTTTGCCTGAGCTAACAGCTTGCCTAGAACAGGGACCCCCTGTAATGAGGTAGAGTGACGAACACCAGCATCAGGATGGGGACCCGGTGGAAACACTTTCAAATGTGTAGAGCATAGCCCCTGGTATAGGGGAACCAGGAAGGCTTGTCAGGTACTGCCTATGGCAGTGGTGCAGGTACCCCCCTGTTAAGGAGAAGGTGTACGTACCAGAGACACCACGTAGGTGACTCAGTATGCTAAACACAGGGGCGGCTGCCTTACCTGTGCGGTTGAATACCTGTGCAGTCAGGAAAGCTCCATCCGAAAATCCACTAGAGGGGATACCAACCCTAGGTAGGAGAGGTTCCTCCGTGCATGTTAGTCTTGACCTCCCAGAGGCTTCTGTATGGATGGAGGAAGACCGCCTGATGCTCTGTTCCGAGGGAATCGGTGCAGAGGTGTCCCCAGAGGCAACAGATGGGGTGACAGGAAAGGATTCGTCACCAGCCTCAGGCCTGTCCTGGGGAGGACCCGAGGATGCCGAGGAGGGGTGGGACCCTGTTGAGACCACCCGAGGTTGTACTGTGAGCTACCCCTTGCCAGACCCGGTATCTGAGCGTGCCCCACCTGCAGGGAGGACCCTGGGAGGGCAGGGGTGGCCGCAATTTGGGTAGGTAGCAGTCCAGCGACTCCGCCAGGGATTGGGAGAGTCGGACGAGGTTCCCATGGCTTTGACAGGGAGGGAGCCCATTCAGGGGGGGACCTACACAAAAGGATTGGTCAGGGAACACGATGGGGTCTGGGAAGAGGTACTGCACACAAGCAGGGACAGGCTAACCGCATGGCAGCCTTCGTAGACAGCGGACGCACGTGAAAACACGTGGCGATCCGAGGAGACCCTCATAGAGCAGCCAGCAGACCCGGTCTTATCTGGACCCAGATGCAGAGGGCCGGGCGGGGTCAGAAAAGCCCGGGAAGCAAGGAGGAGGGGCCGGGAAGATCGCGGCCTAGCAGGCCCAAGAGCCGGGGCCTCGATTTATGAGGCGGCCGGGAATGGAGCGATGGGGGCGGGGCGAATCGCGGCCGACCGAGGGCCCTCCGGACCCACAAAACTAGGTGAGAGGGAGGGAGAAGCGACGCCTGGGGATGGGCGGATCAGGGCAAACGGAGCACCTGGGAGCCGGGAACGGGCCATGGAAGATGAGCCCCAGCCTGCAGCAGGTATAACGGTGGAGATCACCGAGACCCGCAGAAGAGAGAAAAAAAAAAAGAAAGAATAAAAAAAAAAAAAAAAACAACAGGACCTGCAAAAAAAGCAGGACAGGTCTGCCTCCTACGGACACTAGACTAAAACTGAATAGCCTCGTGCCTGTGGAGAGGGTATAGCCCACCTGGGAGGAGCCAACACTTTTTGTGTCTAGTGCCTCCTAGTGGTAGTTGGACACAGCACCATGGGTATACGTCCCCCAATGCCATGCAAGAGAAATGTCAGTATAATTTAGTAGATGCAACAGCAGACAGAGACACACAGCATTACAAATAATTATAATGCCATGCGGTCCTGTGAAAGAAGCAGCGTCCCTAATGGGAAATCGCGCTCCCACACAGAATGTGTTTTCCGCACTGGATACGATATTCCGGAAATTGCCCATTCAGGAGATTTATTTCCTGAAGCTCAGTACCCAAAAGCACAGACAGTTCAGCAGTTTACAAATCTACTGGCTAAACCGGCAGGCATGCTCAGGTGACGGATCAGTCAGAGACCCGCAGACTTATCCTTTACCAACCTGGTCTAATTTGCGCTTCAGTGTAGACAATTCCTTTTGGTTGGAAAAAGTTATGTCAAGTCCTGGAGATATGGCATAGATGAACTCGATCTCAAATTCCTGAGCAGCAGAGATCAAGGTCATGAGCTGATCTGTAGGAAACACAAAGGTTTACTATGTTAGAACAAACCGAAGCCATGCGAGGATTCACTGTGAACATTTTCTGCTGCATATGGGAAGTGATATTTTCAAATTAAAACTCTGTTAAAAATGTCATCCCCCTTGCTACTATTGTAAAATGCTGTGGATATGACCTGAAAATCTGCATGATAATGACTGCACAAGAGAAGACTATGGTGTCCACAAGCTCCATAATCTTACAAGTACAGGACACTCCTGACATGCCTGTTTCTTGTAACAATTCTGGAGCATCTCTTCTTATTACTCTATATTGTACCATTCCTCTATTATTTCCACTAGAAGTTATGAATGAATGAATTGCTAGCAGTCTGCAGTAAGGGTAGAGAGGGGAGGTAACCAGTTAGGGGGTGTCCCTGCACAGTCTCACTCTATCCAGTCAATGATGCCATCGTTAGACTGTGCAGGGACCCCCCCCCCCCAATTGTACTCTTACTGCCGACTGCTAGCAATTCTTCCATAACTTCTAGATGAAATAATAAATGAATGGCACAACACAGAGCCATAATAATAGATGCTCCAGAACTGTTATTACATGGGGAATGCATGGATCTATTAAAACAGGCGTGTCAGGAGAGGGGACAGGTCCTCTTTAATGATACTTTGGTCAATAGGTCACCAGCCGCAGACCTTTGCTCATTAAACAGAGAAGACGTGATATGGCGAGTGATTTTTCAAACCCCCCCCCCCAGGAGGCTGAAAAGCCTAACAGATTTCAATTCTCTCCATTCAGCCCCTGGCTGTCACTTGTTAAGGAAGCACAGGCTAGAGAATGGGAGTCACTGGTCTGGAGGGAGACGCCGCTCACAGCACACTGGTAAAAGCCACCAGTAGATCACAATGTGACCAGCAGCCGTCACAGTCCAAAGCTTGTGGAAAATATTACACCGCCTGTGGGAATAAGTGAGCAAACCTGCAGATGATCACGTGTAAAGTGTGAATAATTACCAGCTTCTTCCACCGAGTACATCTCTCTCCAGAACATTCTGTGCTTGTAATCATCCTTTGGAGCGTAGAGGTATGTGTTAAGACCCCACTTCTGAAGTCTACGGTAGAAAACACGAACATTAGGTCTCATGCACCCGACTGTATGTATTTTGCGGTCCGCAAAATGCAGATTGGCAAAATAAAGATAAAGCATAGCGCTTCCTGTCCCGGCGGTCAGTTGGGTCTTCCACAGACCTCGATCAGCCCTGCACTGAGGCTGTACAGCGCAGTATACTGCTGTACAGCCTCTCTGGGGGTGCATTTCCCCTGTAACTGGGGCTACTATGTCAGTTACAGGAGAAATCAATAGTGTAAAAAATAAAAATAAAAAAGTGAAGTTAAATGTCCCCCTCAGGTGAACGCTGTAAAAACAAATAAATAAAAACTGTGCTAACAACCAATTTTATAATGAATGAAATAATGAATGATCAAAAAAATCATATGTACCCAAAAATGGAACCAATAAAAACGTCAACGCTTCCTGCAAAATACGAGCCCCTCACAAGATGACAGGCAGAAAAATAAATAAAAAATGGCGTTCAGAAAATGGCGACACAAAAACATTTTTTTTTTTTTAAATGCTTTATTATGTAAAACTGAACCAAAGAAAGTAGACATATTTGATATCATTGCGTCCGTAACAACCTGCTCTATAAAAATAGTACATGATCTACCCTGTCCGATAAACAGTAAAATAAACAGTACCAAAACAGCCATTTTTTGGTTACCTTGCCTCACAAAAAATGCAATCTAGAGCAATTAACAATTATATGTAGCCCAAAATAGTACCAATAAAACTGGCACCTTATCCCCTAGTTTCCGAAATGGGGTCACTTTTTGGGAGTTTCTACTGTAAGGGTGCATCGGGGGGCTTCAAATGGGACATAACATCTAAAAACCAGTTCAGCTAAATCTGCCTTCCAAAAACCACATGGCGTTCCTTTCCTTCTGCGCCCTTACATCAGTTTACGACCACATATGGGGTGTTTCCGTAAACTGGAGAATCAGGGCAAAAACTGTTTTGTTTGGCTGTTAACCCTCGATATGTTAAAGTGAAATGTCATCTCCATTTTGCTTTAATTCTTGTGGAACACCTAAAGGGTTAAAAAAAGAGTTTGTAAAATCAGTTTTGGGTAACTTGAGGGGTGTAGTTTCTACAATGGGGTCATTTATGGGGGGTTTCCACTATGTAGACCCCACAAAGTGACTTCAGACCTAAACTGGTCCTTAAAAAGTGGGTTTTGGAAATTTTCTTTAAAATTTTATAAAATTGCTTCTAAACTCCTAAAAAAATAAAATGACATTTTCAAAATGATGTCAACATAAAGTAGACATATGGGGAATGTTAAGTAATAAATATTTTATGAGGTATCACTTTCTGTTTTAAAAGCAGAGGAATAGAAATGTTGAAAATTGCGAATTAAAAATTTTTTGGTAAATTTTGGATTACTTTATAAATAAAAGGTGAAATATATCGACTCAAATTTACCACTGACATGAAGTACAACGTGTCACGAGAAAATCTCAGAACGGCCTGGATAAGTAAAAGCGTTTTGAAGTTATTACCACATAAAGTGACAGATGTCAAATTTGCAAAATTAGGCCTGGTCAGGAAGGGGGGAAATGGGCCGGATGTGAAGTGGTTAACTTCAGTGGGTCTGTGGTCTCCATTTTGTAGCCACGAATAGGACATGTTCTATAATCTGCAGAACGGACACACTGTCTGTTTTATTGCGGACCGATAGAAATGAACGGTTCTGTGTGCAATCTGCAAAAAACTCAGATTAAAAAAAAAAAAAAAAAAAGAAAAAAAACACACGTGTTGCGTGTATGAGGCCTTATAACCATAGTAAGCAAGGAATGGAATAGTTTTCTTTCAATACCAAGAGCAAAGCCAGATGTAACGGCCGTCGGGGGGACGAAATCTGCGACGGCCGGCAGTTTTACCCCAAGTTGGTGCAGTTTCAAAACTGCTTGCTGCTGGCCGATTGGTTTTGCAGGTAAATCTGGTTTTGCAGGTAAATCTGCTGTTTACACAGAAAATTGTGCAGTCTTTATTCAATACGAAAACTAAGCAAATCCAAAATTTGGCCACGGCTTAGGGCTTATTCAGATGTATTGTCCAACACATTAAAGTCAATGGGCCAATTCACATGTCTGATTATCATCAAAGATCATTGGTCCGTGGCATAGAAAATGGCAGTTTGCAGTATTTTGGCCTGTTGGACTTGCCCATTCAGACACCATCCGTGCACGATCCGTTATAGCAGGGACGCCCACCCTGCGGCCCTCCTGCTGTTGCAAAACTACAATTCCCAGCATGCACAGCCTACAGCTATAAGAGCATGCTGGGAGTTGTAGTTTTGCAACAACTGGAGGGCCGCAGGCTGAGCATCTCCCTGCATTATAGCAACCATCTGTCAAAAAAAGGACTTAGTGGACATTCTTCCCTGCTTTGGACATGGATTGAGACCCATCCACGGGGCTGGGACACAGATGGGATTTGCCAGGTTGCTATACTCTAGTCACAGTACAGTCAATATAGTGGATTATGTTACAGTTTGGGAACTAATACTGGTAAATATAATGGGACAAAACCAACAGGTTTGATGGGAAGTTGGACGGATCTGTATTACTGCCCTAAAATACACTGCTCAAAAAAATAAAGGGAACACTTAAACAACACAATGTAACTCCAAGTCAATCACACTTCTGTGAAATCAAACTGTCCACTTAGGAAGCAACACTGAGTGACAATCAATTTCACATGCTGTTGTGCAAATGGGATAGACAACAGGTGGAAATTATAGGCAATTAGCAAGACACCCCCAATAAAGGAGTGGTTCTGCAGGTGGTGACCACAGACCACTTCTCAGTTCTTATGCTTCCTGGCTGATGTTTTGGTCACTTTTGAATGCTGGCGGTGCTTTCACTCTAGTGGTAGCATGAGACGGAGTCTACAACCCACACAAGTGGCTCAGGTAGTGCAGCTTATCCAGGATGGCACATCAATGTGAGCTGTGGCAAGAAGGTTTGCTGTGTCTGTCAGCGTAGTGTCCAGAGCATGGAGGCGCTACCAGGAGACAGGCCAGTACATCAGGAGACGTGGAGGAGGCCGTAGGAGGGCAACAACCCAGCAGCAGGACCGCTACCTCCGCCTTTGTGCAAGGAGGAACAGGAGGAGCACTGCCAGAGCCCTGCAAAATGACCTCCAGCAGGCCACAAATGTGCATGTGTCTGCTCAAACGGTCAGAAACAGACTCCATGAGGGTGATATGAGGGCCCGACGTCCACAGGTGGGGGTTGTGCTTACAGCCCAACACCGTGCAGGACGTTTGGCATTTGCCAGAGAACACCAAGATTGGCAAATTCGCCACTGGCGCCCTGTGCTCTTCACAGATGAAAGCAGGTTCACACTGAGCACATGTGACAGACGTGACAGAGTCTGGAGACGCCGTGGAGAACGTTCTGCTGCCTGCAACATCCTCCAGCATGACCGGTTTGGCATTGGGTCAGTAATGGTGTGGGGTGGCATTTCTTTGGAGGGCCGCACAGCCCTCCATGTGCTCGCCAAAGGTAGCCTGACTGCCATTAGGTACCGAGATGAGATCCTCAGACCCCTTGTGAGACCATATGCTGGTGCGGTTGGCCCTGGGTTCCTCCAAATGCAAGACAATGCTAGACCTCATGTGGCTGGAGTGTGTCAGCAGTTCCTGCAAGACGAAGGCATTGATGCTATGGACTGGCCCGCCCGTTCCCCAGACCTGAATCCAATTGAGCACATCTGGGACATCATGTCTCGCTCTATCCACCAACGTCACGTTGCACCACAGACTGTCCAGGAGTTGGCAGATGCTTTAGTCCAGGTCTGGGAGGAGATCCCTCAGGAGACCGTCCGCCACCTCATCAGGAGCATGCACAGGCGTTGTAGGGAGGTCATACAGGCACGTGGAGGCCACACACACTACTGAGCCTCATTTTGACTTGTTTTAAGGACATTACATCAAAGTTGGATCAGCCTGTAGTGTGTTTTTCCACTTTAATTTTGAGATTGCGATTTTGTTGTCAGCACATTCAACTATGTAAAGAACAAAGTATTTCAGAAGAATATTTAATTAACTTAGATCTAGGATGTGTTATTTTTGTGTTCCCTTTATTTTTTTGAGCAGTGTATGATGTATCTGTAAAGAATAAATCAAGGCAACTGGACAGTTGCAGATATACCAGGACCTGGATAAATGAGAACCTTCACAGACCTAAAATATGATGGTTGTCAAGGCTCCTCCCAGGTGTATTTGCCTTATGAAAATAGAGAATTAAAAAAAGAAAAAATGCTGAGGACAGCGAACAGCACTGACCTTCTGAAAAGTTCCTTCCTTTGTTCCATAGTCCACGGTCGTCCATAGAAACCTGCAGAAATAAAAGAAGCTGAATGAATATAAATCCTGTTACATGCAATGATCCTGCCTAGTAGGCCCCAGCACTGCTACCATCCGGTGTCACCAGAGGCCTCTGCATAGACAAACCACTGTGGTCGTCCTGACTAGAACACTGTTTTTCTTTAGTTCATCTGAGGCTCTGTTCCTGAGTTATAATACTTTTTCTTAATATGCACACTGAGCCTTTGGTGCAACAAGGGCGTCACCACTGCTCGCTGCACCCAAGCTCCGCTTATATCTGTGGCCAGCCCCCCCATACGTTTTGCCGGATCACTCTGCCGCAAGTGTAAAAGAAGCTTTAAGCAGCAATGGAAGGGCTGGCCTAGGGTTGGGCGATATCAAAAATATTCAGACGATCGCGATATTAAGACATTTATCACGATAACGATATATATCGCGATAAATACCCATTTAAAAGAAAAAAACACAAGGAGACGTTACACTGTATGGGGGCGGCCGCAAGGAGACGTTACACTGTATGGGGGCGGCCGCAAGGAGACGTTACACTGTATGGGGGCGGCCGCAAGGAGACGTTACACTGTATGGGGGCGGCCGCAAGGAGACGTTACACTGTATGGGGGCGGCCGCAAGGAGACGTTACACTGTATGGGGGCGGCCGCAAGGAGACGTTACACTGTATGGGGGCGGCCGCAAGGAGACGTTACACTGTATGGGGGCGGCCGCAAGGAGACGTTACACTGTATGGGGGCGGCCGCAAGGAGACGTTACACTGTATGGGGGCGGCCGCAAGGAGACGTTACACTGTATGGGGGCGGCCGCAAGGAGACGTTACACTGTATGGGGGCAGCCGCAAGGAGACGTTACACTGTATGGGGGCAGCCGCAAGGAGACGTTACACTGTATGGGGGCAGCCACAAGGAGACGTTACACTGTATGGGGGCAGCCACAAGGAGACGTTACACTGTATGGGGGCAGCCACAAGGAGACGTTATACTGTATGGGGCAGCCACAAGGAGACGTTATACTGTATGGGGCTTATACTGGTGGGACTCATGACCTGTATATTCTCCTTGGGTCTAGTACATCCCCATCTATGTGCACTGTACAAAGTACACTGTATACAGGGGTGGCCGGGTGCTGTACACTGTATATGGGGAGGGGTCGGGCGTTCATGTGTATATGGGGGGCAGTAAGTGGTAAAGTGGTATATTTTTGTTTTGGGTGCTATTTCTCAACGCTAGAGCTGGCACTGCCATATGTAGGGGCTGCTGCAAAAACCGATATGGGATAGGAGATGGTATTACCTAGGAGACATATTTATTCATTACCCTAGTCCGCATGTGTTTTCCCCCGCTGTGGACAATGGTACAGGCCTGGCTCGCAGCTGGCCTGTGAGGATGCCGTTGTCTTTTGGGCCTTCAGGGTGGCCATAGCGTGGCCTATGAGTGCCAGTTCTTGGGTCGGTGGGTGGAGTCCAGGTAAAGTAGGAACGAGGAGGGGGCGGTTGCAGTGAGAACTGGCAGGCAATGTGCACAGGCGGCCGGACGCAGACAATTTAGAAGCAGTCAGTGCAAGTGCGATCGCTCCTATGACATCACTAATATACCGCGGTAATTAAGAAACGGCAATATCGCCATATCTTAATACCGCAATATATTTCCCAACCCTAGGCTGGCCACAGAAAGTAGTAGAGCTTGGGTACAACAAGAACAAAGGCGAGTCCCTCGTTGCACCAAAGGCCTAATAAAAAGTATTATAACTCCGGATCGGAGCCTCAGCGCAATGAAAGAAAAACCTTTTCATCAGGTGAACTGCAGCTATGTGTGCAAACAGCTGGAGAGGGAGGTCGCCGGTGTCAGATTGCCTTTAAAGGGGTTTTCCTTGACTTTTATATTGATGCCTTATCCTCAAATTGGGGGGGATCTAACACCCTGCCGATCGCCCGTCAGTAACACTGGAACCGCACAGCTCTGCCCACTGTGCAGTGCAGGGGTAGGCAACCTCCGGCACTCCAGCTGTTGTGAAACTACAACTCCCAGCATGCACACTTACTCTGCTCTTCTACGAACTCCCACAGAAAGGAATAGAGCATAATGGGAATTGTAGTTTGACAGCAGTCGGCGTGCCGGAGGTTGCTGATCCCTGGTGTAGTGGATGGAGCCGCTGCTCCCACTGCTCCCACCAGCACCTCCAGTACACAATGGACAGAGCTGTGAAGTTATGGGGCCTCTCTTCATTGCTTGAGCTTCTACAGAACAGCTGATCGGAGGGGGCGCCCTGGTAGTCGGACCTCTACCGACCTAAGGATGTAATATATAAAGAGGTCATCATGCTGTGACAGCCACATTATTCCTCACTTATTAGCAGGGACGCCCCGGGGGCAGCCTATCACAATAAACCCTTCCAGCTGGCAACAGCACAAGTCAGGATTTACCAATTCCATTACTGCCCGTCGTCAGCAAAACGAAACCTGGCAGCAGACGGGCATAAGACAGCATCCCCCCCGAAAGTCAGCAGAGCAAGTGGTAGAAAATAAAAAGTCATCCTATAAAGGGGTTGTCCGGTTTCAGGAAGAATACATGGGATCCTTCTGCAGAAAATAGTCACGCGTTACTCACCTAACAAATCCCACAACGCTGCTCCGGTTCTGCCGGCCGGACTCTGTGTACATGTTGATGTGACATCGCCACTGCAAACAATCATTGGCCTCGGTGGCGTCCCGACAGGCCAAGGATTGGCTGCAGCAGTCAATGTGATGTCACCTCTGCAGCCAGGAAAACAGACTGGCAGATGAGCATTTAGATTGTCGGGAAGAAAGCGTTCCTTCCCGACAATCACCTGCGCATCAGTGATCGCTAATGCCACGGCTCGTCCCCGTACAGAATCATTATCTGCCGGCAGCAGAGTGCGATTGGATGGCATACTGTAGTCTGCGTAAAAGGTGCGATCGCCCGATGAACAAGTGTTTGCTCGTTTACACAGACAGATCATCGGTAATGAGTGTTCCTACGAATCCTTGTTAGTGATGATCTGCCCGACCCGCGGCCGGTGTAATGCTGCCCTGATGCTCAGGTCTTTTTGCAGAAGGATCCCACGTGTTGTCCAGTTTCCTCCTAGAACCATTTAAATGCATAAAGTGATAATTTTTGGGTTCAGAAATTGAATCCCAATAAATGTTTTATCTAAGCAGCCGGATTATTTCCAGGACGGCGATTACTAGTTCTTATAAATGTGGCATTAAAAGGGGTATTCCAGGACCGATGGGGGTCCGACAAACCCCAAATTCTGCTATACCCACAGTGCTGGAAATACACAGCCCGGTCTACCAGTTACTGAAGTGAATACCGCAGTAACCGGCTCAGTCCACTACACCATAGATGGCGCTGGGCAGTTTTGGCACCAGAGCTACTTGGGATCAGTGATCAGCAGTGGTGCGGGGTGTCAGACCCCCGCCAATCCTGAGACTAGGCTATCAACAGTGAAATCCTGGAATATACCCCTTTAAGTAGCACCACACAAACATACAAATATAACCTGTCCCTGAAGGGTTAAAAAAAAAATTTAAAAAAAAAAATGGCCGCACATTGTCCCTGACATATTCTTTCCTCCGGTAATGTGTCCCTGAAACCCATTAGTGTCAATCCTTGAGGAGACGCGACCGTGGAGCGCTGCCAAAGGCGCTGGCGGAGAAGACCAATTATATGTATTGGACGCTCCTGACAACTCCGGATCAGATGCCGAGTTCCCCGTTCCTGAGGGATTATATCTTCTCAGGGCTCTGCCCGCAGAGTTCTATACGGCTATGGACCTACCGAGTATGGGGAGCAAAGTGCCAAAGCTGCAACGTCCGTGATCACCGTGCCCCATCGTGTAATGTAACAGAAGGTAAGACACGGGCAGACGTCTCCCCCCCCCCACAACCAGCAGCAGACACGGCCATGAAGCTGCCCGCCGGTCCAGGCCTCTATAGGAGATGAGGGAAGGAGCACACAGCACATTGGGGGACATTTAGGTGGAGGACACAATAATCACCGCTATCATCAGAGATACTGGTGAACGTACACTTCTACCGTAATACCATCCACCCTGTGACGAATGAACTGACCATCGCACACGTCATACCGACTTCTGCTCAGAAACGAGCCTATCACACGATGACGCCAGCCGGTCACAACATATCGGGGAAGAAAACTGGTGTAAAGGAAAACTGGCTTAGTAGCCCATAGCAAGCAATGGATTCCACCTTTCACTCTGCAACAGAGCTCTGAAAAATCAGAAGGAGGGATCTGATTGGTTGCTCTGGGCAGCTAAACCAGCTTTCCTTTACAGCAGTTTTGATAAATCTCTCTAGTTGTCTGGGCAAACACAGAAACTGTGATAAGTGTGCACTTAAAGGGCATCTATTAGCAGTATTGCACTGAGGACACTGGCTGACCTGTTACATGTGCACTCGGCAGCTGAAGGCGTCTGTGTTGGTCCCATGTTCATATGTGTCCGCACTGCTGAGAAAAATTATGTTTTAATATATGCAAATGAGCCTCTAAGAGCAACGGGGGAGTTGCTGTTACACCTAGAGGCTCTGCTCTCTCTGCACTTTGATTGACAGGGCCAGGCTTTGCAAACATCAAACCTTTAAGATTTGGCATTGTCCCCACTGCATATGGCTGTCACAGCAGTGTCACTATGATGGCGTGTCCTTGCATATCTTTTACGCAATGGTCATGTGGATGATACGTTTCCTTGTAATGACAACAGAAACTGGAATTAGGGGGGGGGGGGGGGGGGGGGGGGGGGAGGGGGGTTGGACAGGCCTCTTCCAAGTTATTTTTTTGGATTAGTAAACCCAAGCAATCTGTCACCACGATCCTGGACTATTCTCTGCAGTAATACATGCGTAGTTCTCATTGCCCTCGCTCCCGCCCCGTCAGTACTGCTGTGCTAACATAGCGGAAAGAAATCCACCGCGCATGCACAGCAGTCCTGACAATGGGAAAATAAAAAACAGCTATCTAGACGCATTATCTGCGGTATTAGGGCTCATGTATTACTGCAGTTGGTAAACCAAGATCATGGTGACAGGTTCCCTTTAAAGCAACTTTCCAGTCAGAAGCTGACCAGTGCTCTGCAGGTCAGTGCCTGGAGGGGAGGACGACCCGCTCTTCACTTTCCTCAGATCTCTCATCGTGGCTGCTTTTAGGGCAGGGCTGTGATCTGTGACTGCAGCTCAGCTATAGTGCCTGGGGAGGTCTGAGACACGCCTCTTCTTCTTATTGGTTCAGATTGCTGCTCCTCTCACTATCCTGCAGCTCTGCCTCTTCTGATTGGCTGCTGTGTATAAACACAAGTCTGTGATAAGCTTACCCAGATGTCCGTGAAGAGTGCCGATTTCCATCCCAGTAAGGCCAGAGGAACTACAAAGTCCAGATCGCTAACCACCAGTGAAGAGAAGACGATCTACACACATAGATTGTGGAAGGAGCCTGGAGGGTCACCTGAAATGTCTTGGACATAAGACCGCTCACTACAAGTGCTCCCAGGTCATCTATAACCAAACCTGCACTGGTCCCTCCAGTACTTCCCGCTTCAGTACAATCCCCACCCCAGTACACAAATACAGCTTTGATGCCAGTTTGGGGCAAGTCTTTCAAATTGGCAGAATAAAGACGAGTGCGATAAATCACTGACGGCAGCCGCTCTGCTCCGACGTGCCCAGTGCAGCACAGACGACACTGCAATCAGCGGAGGGTAAAGCTGGTGAGGGGGCAGGGAAAGAAGGCCATCATTACTCCTCCAGCGCGTCTTTATGGTTGGTAGCTGCGCACAAAAGGGGAGCCGCTGCCATGGATGAATGGAGCATCATATCAGAGACGACACCCGAAAGGAGTCCGTCACCCCCGAATATTTGGCAACGCTGAGGGATCCCGCAGATTGAGGCCCCAATACACAGATTTAAAGGGCATATATCACTAGTAGGGATCGACCAATCGGATTTACCGATGTTATCGGCCGATATTCATAATTTTCTAAGTTATCGGTATCGGCATCTAACCTTGCGGATAATGCGTCCAGCGCGCGCGCTCCCATTCTGTCTCGAAGTCTCGCGGCTCAACAAGGCGCGCGCGCGAATGGCGGGACTCCTGGAGAGGAGCTGAAGTCCCGGCCCTGGAGGAGTGGCTGCAGTGCCGTCAGCCCAGCTGGACCGCTTGGTTTGCCAAATGGCCACCTTTTCTTCTGGTCTACTGAAAAGGAGATTTTATTTTCTTTCATCTAATACTGTTGTTTATTGGAGTAGTTACTGAGGTGGGGGAGGGGTGGTGGAAATTGGCATTTGGCACCAGTATGTTATAAATGTAAATTATACATTAATAAAGCAACTATACTAAATGATAATAAGCAAGCAGGTCATGGTAGTCAGTGAGGGGGGAGGGGTCGCGGTGCTGCTGGATATGGCGCTATATATTATAATAAATCTCTGGGCGTAATTGTTTGCATTAGATTTATATTATAAAACATGTTCATTTAACAGCAGATTTGTGTAGAATTTTAATTTTTTATGAAAATGCACAGAATATCGATAATCAGTCCCATGGTCAATCCCATTCTGTGCGGCCCCCGACCACCTGGTAACAGACATGTCTATGTGTTGTGGCTGCTCACCTGTATCTTGTATGTACTCCCCCATTACTAGAAGTGTCACTAGATACTGTATGCTCATTAGTAGTTCAGTTGGTAATACCGCTTTCAAAAGTTGTTTGGCCCTTGGAATTGGTTCAGGCTGACAATGTGGCCCCCAATCAATGTGGCTCCTTTACAAGGAGGGTCTTGTGCACTTCAGAGGATTAGTGGGGGCAGCCCATAGGGGCTGTGGAGATCTGCATGTGCCTCACAGTACAGTTCATTTCAATAGTGGCCCCATCAGCTCACAGTCTGACATGCTGCAGGAGGCTGGACGGGGGCGCACAGAGCCCCTTATGCTGCCGTTCCTGCAGGCGCCATACTGGGATCAGCTAAAACATGGACACAACGCTGGAGGACGCGGTGCTGCAACCTGCAGGGACACCGGCAATCAGCCAGGGACCGCACAACCCCCAGCGGGTACTGGCGCTGTGAACCAGTCATAGCATGCTGGGACTTTCACCACTGCTGGAGATCTGACGGTTACCGAGCACCGCATTATAGTGACAACCCCTTCAGGATTAGACCTCTAAGACCCGATATCTCAATGATGACATCTGACATCACAAAGATGGCTGAGCCTGGGAGGAAGGGGACGCCTGGCCAATTCCTGGAGGGACGCGCTTCCACCAGGATTCTGCAACCTCCGGCACTCCAGCTGTTGAGAAACTACAACTCCCAGCATGTACATTTGCTCGGATGCTTTGGAAACCCTCAGAGAAGTGAATGGAGCATGCTGGGATTTGTGGTGTAACAGCTGGGGCTCCGGAGGTTGCGGACTGCTGCTCTAGCTGCTGAAAAACTGCCTGCAGCCGCCAGAGAATGCTGGGAGCTGTAGTTCTGCAACCATTAGACGGTGATTGATGCCTTTGACCCAACTGGGATTGGGAACTCCCTCAGACTGGGAAGGGCGATGTCGGTATCTGGAGGGACGTCCTCCAACCGGTGATCTCCAAATCTCTTAGCTATTGGAAAACTGTCTGCGCCTGTCTGGGCATGTTAGGAGTTGTAGTTTTGCGACTGCACGGCTTGGTTAACACTGGGCAAGGGGATGTCGCACCAGCACATGCCCTCCGACTTGAGGCTCTCCGGCTATTGGGAAACTACAATTCCTAGCATGCAGAGTATGCTGGGAGTTGTATCTTTGAGAGAGGGTCAGGTTGGAGATTACCGCCTTAGACCAAACAAATTGGGGAGGGAGGGGTCGTCCAATCTCTATGAGAATTACAATCCGGCGACTACTTGTCACGTACATGGGCTCCCAGTCACACAGGGTTGTCAGTTTATTTCTACCCCCCCCCCCCCCCCCAATAAAAAAACTAAAATGAACTGCAGCAGCAGCCGTCTCCCCCGCGAATATAAGATGCACTACTCCAACAGACTTCTGAGGGCTCTGGGAGAGACGGGGGCTCCCACCCATAATACAAGGGGCACATACCCTCCACGACGCCGCACAGGAACCTCCTGCCCGCCGAGGTCTCGGTCTCCGTGTCGGTGTCCTCTGCTGCAGGCACGGGGGACACCAGTTCAGGCACCAGGGGGTTCGGGTTGGCCTCCTGGTCCGGTTCGGAGAGGACGGCGGCCGCCGCTTGCCCGTCTTTCTGCACCATCCTGTCTTCTTCTCGCCAGGAACTCAGTGCGCAGGCGCAAGAACCGGATAGAACCAGTCGGCTCAGACACGGGCAAACAAAAAAAAAACACCCCGCAGGGCTGGGATCTCAAAAAGAAAACGGCAGCCGGTTATCAATCGTCTTTCTTGCCGCTCACGACACCCGGTTTTCCTCCGTTGTACGTCACCGGCAGCGAATTACCGATCTGCCGACCGTCTTCGCCCAGGAGTCTGTTTACCTCAGACCGCGCATGCGCCCGAACCTGCGGCGTGACGTCAGGAGGGCGGGGACTAGGGCTGCGCCAGGCATTGCGGCGTGACGTCAGGAGGGCGGGGTCTCGCGAGCACTTCATTACTGACCGGTCGGAGGCGGAGTCAGTCGTGGCGACCTGACGTCAAAGGGAGGTGACGGTTAACTCTATCGGTGCTGGCATAGTGCGCCTATCATGGGCTGTGGGGCTAGCGGAGCCATAGAGTCTTGACTAGGACATAGTTAAAGGGGCGTAGCTTATTTTCTTTTTCTTCTTTTTTTTTATTTTTTTTATTCAAACCTGACATAAAAGTGCCAGGGAGGCAACTCCACAGGGTGGAACTGTCCGCCTGTCATGGTCTCCGGGATGATGGAGCACAAAGGGGTTTTTCTGGGAGTACAGTACTGATCAGGTATTCTCAGGACAGGTCATCAATATCTGATCAGTGGGGGTCCGACTGCGGGCGCCCCCACAATCAGCTGTGTGCTGGGATGGGTGCTGAGGCCTCCATTGTACAGTGGCCGTGCTTGGTATTGCAGCTCAGCCCCGTTTACTTGAATGGGACTGAGCTGCCCATAGGCCACGTGACCGATGAACGTGACGTCACTGGCCTCTTCAAACGGCTGATCGGCAGGGGTGACGGGGGTTGGACCCCCACCGATCAGCTATCGATGGCCCTCGGGGCTGCCGTAAAGCAACTCTCTAAATGCTGTTAAAGGGGTATTCTCGTCTCCGCTTTATTTATACTGATACGGTTTATTCGATGACGGCACAAAGTGAAAGTACCAGTCGCACAATTAGAAAAACTGTTAACCCTTTGTGACAGAATGGCTCAATATTTTTAATAAAAGCCAATTGAAATTATGATTTTTATTTTTTTTGCCAAAAATGAGTAACTTGCAATCCTAAACAAAAATTGCCTCCAAAAGTGTACATAGCCTTTAACCCTTACCTCCAGTCCTAAACCATACATGTGTGTTAACTTCGTTCCAATACTGTACGGAGCTCCTAGAATGTATTGGCTCAGATGAGCTGAAGTTATTGCTTCTCAAAGTTTCGCGATTATAATTTGCGCAATAACTTCATCAATTAATTTGTACTGTAAAAAAACTCGGGTTCGGTTCCGAGCAATAACTTCAGCTCATCGGAGCCAACACAACAGTATTAGGCTACATGCACACGACCGGATGTGATTTGCGGATCCGCAAAAAAAAAATAGATGACATCAGTATGCCATCCTTTTTTTTTTTTTTTTTGGGCGGATCCATTGTAACAATGCCTAAAACGGACAAGAATAGGACATGTTCTATTTTTTTTTGGCGGGGCTACAGAACGGACATACTAAATGGGTCCGCATCCTATCCGCAAAAAAAACAAAACGGATTGGAAACAAACAACGTTCGTGTGCGTGTAGCCTTAGAACTACGTTTTATGCAAATCGACTTTGGATGTTTCATCCGAAGTCGATTCGCTCATCGCTAATGTGTATGAGCTCTTGAACCCCTAGGGGATGACCACGTGGCCTGGTGTGTTCACAGACGCAATGTGGCGGCGCGGCAGTTGAGTACCGCGTGGCCATATGGCCGCTGCGCGCTCTGATTAAAGTGCATCTGTCAGCAGGTGATTGACCAGGCAGTGTAAACATGATCACACCTGGTTCTGTCAATCAAAGTGCAGAGAGAGCAGAACTTCTAGGTGTAACGGTAACGCCCCCGTTGCTCCTAGAGGCTCATTTGCATATAGTAAAAAAAAAAAATTCTCAGCAGTGTGGACACATATGAACATGGGACCAACACAGATGCCTCCAGCTGCCAAGAGCACATGTAACAGGTCAGCCAGTGTCATAGGGACAAAACTGCTGACAGATACCCTTAAAGGGAACCTGTCACCATGATTTTGCGCATAGAGCTGAGGACATGGGTTGCTAGATGGCCGCTAGCACATCAACAATACCCAGTCCCCATAGCTCTCTGCGCTTTTATTGTGTAAAAAACAGTTTTGACCCATATGCAAATGACCTGATATGAGTCCTGTATCCGGAGATGAGTCAAGCGGAAAGGAGCCCAGCACCGCCCCGCGTCCTCCGAATCTCCTCCTTGCTGGCGATACAGAGCTGGAGCGCTGAAATCTCGCGATGCGCGAGCTAGCGCATGCGCTGTATCGGCATCATGTTCATTCCCTGTGCTGGCATCAGCACAGGGAACGAACTATGCATGCGCTAGGTCGCGCATCGCGAGATTTCGGCGCTCCAGCTCTGTGACGCCAGCAAGGAAGAGATTCGGAGGACGCGGGGCGGTGCTGGGCTCCTTTCCGCTGGACTCATCTCCGGATACAGGACTCATATCAGGTCATTTGCATATGGGTCAAAACTGTTTTTTACACAATAAAAGCACACAGAGCTATGGGGACTGGGTATTGCGGATGTGCTAGCGGCCATCTAGCAGCCCATGTCCTCAGCTCTATGCACAAAATCCAGGTGACAGGTTCCCTTTAAGGGTCCATTCACACTTATGCAATTCTGTTCCGCATTTTGCGGAACGGAATTGCGGACCCATTCATTTCTATGGGGCCGCACGATGTGCTGCCCGGATACGGAATTGCGGACCCACACTTCCGGGTCTGCAATTCCGTTCCGGAAAAAAATAGAACTTGTCCTGTTCTTGTCCGCAATTGCGGACAAGAATAGGCATATTCTATTAGTGCCGGCAATGTGCGGTGCGCAAAATGCGGAATGCACATTGCCGGTGTCCGTGTTTTAGGGATCCGCAAAACACACTACAGACGTGTGAATGGAGCCTTAAAATACGCACTGTTTAGGCTACTTTCACACTGGCGTTTTGGTTTTACGTTTGCGGGATCCGTTCAGGGCTCTCACACGCGGTCCAAAACGGATCAGTTTGCATTCTAATGCTTTCTGAATGGAATAGGATCCGCTCAGAATGCATCAGTTTGCATCACGTCAGTCTCCAGTAATACAACCCGCTTGCAGCGTTTCGGTGTCCGCCTGACGAAGCAGAGCCAAACGGATCCGTCCTGCGCACAATCTGACACAATAGAAAAAACGGATCCGTCCTCTGTTCACTTTCAATGGTGTTCAAGACGGCTCAGTTTTGGCAATGTTGCAGATAATACAAACGGATCCGTCCTGAACGGATCCGCACCAAACGCGAGTGTGAAAGTGGGCGGCCATTGACAATACGATTAGTTTCCTCAGAGCCCGCTGTGGCCGCACTGCCCCTATGGTCGGCCTGCTGTTTGGATTCTTCCGTGGTCCGCCATGTTGCCTCTCATGGGGCTGCTTCTCCCGTCACCCGTCAGATCCTGACCAGACGCCATTCACCAAACTGGAAAGAGAATACAATCCCCGAGTCCCAATGAGACGACACGGGGGCCCATCCTGTGCATAGCAGTCTTGAGTTTTATTTTTATTTTTGTACAAAATATACATTTCTGAATTGCAAAGCAGCTATTAGAGGCTAACAAACCGGACACGTCTGAACACGGGGGGCGTTGGCGAGATACACGGCTCATGCGTCGCTAAGTGAGGCTCATTTCGGACTCCTATTGTGAAATATTCAGTGCGCTTTTCTCCCCTCCCCCGACAATGAAGATAAAACAGGCATTCAGACGAGGAAGAACACGCCGACGAAACCTTCCTCGCGGCGATGTAGAAATATGGGGTTAATACAAACGTTCAGTCCATGCTGGGGGGCGCGACGCCCCAATGTCGAGTCGCTGGAGGGATTCTCTTCACTTCCAGCGGTATTATATTGCTAATTGTGTTCCTCAGCTTTCACATACACAGGCCGAGGTCTAAGCAGCCATATATAATCTCTGTATACCTATAGCATGCTACTATATATACGTTTTTTTTATTTTTTTATTATTATATTCTTTTTACCCCTCCCCCGCCCCATATAAAAACAGCACAAAGGGTGTCCCTTAAAATTCTTACCTATTGGAAGATTATTGCACTTTCCTAAAAAATAATGGTGCATAGAGTTTCTAGATCACTCAGCGTTCACCGCTAGTTCCATTACATTCTCCGTTAACAAGGGTCTAAGAGGACAATGGTAAAGGGAATTCTGCCCGATTCGATTCTGAAACAAAGCTCCAAATCCCCTGCTTGGGTACCGAGCTGTAGGACACGACGCTCACCGCCTGCAGCCACCACTAGAGGGAGCTCAAGGCAACATGTGTTCTTATGGAGTCCATTGTATGAAGAGCCTGCAAGTGGGCTCCCTCTAGTGGTGGCAGCAGGTAGTCACCATTGTAGTGTTTTATATCCTATGCAGGGGATTTGGAGCCTCGGCCGCTATGAAGATATATCGAGAAATGAATCGGCGCAGAATGCTGAAACTTGAAATACAATTTATGCAAGAAAATGAACATCTGTACCGGTGACCTGTAAAATGTATAACTCCCAGCTTGTTGGGAGTTGTAGTTTCTCAGCCCATAGAGGTTGTAGTCCACTGATCTCGCTTACTGATACTGTGCATTGTGGACATTACACTGGAATTTAGTTTTTTTTAGGGATTTATCCGCAAGACAGCATATCCATCTTGGATCGCGGGGGGGGGGGTCAGATCTCTGGGACCCTCACCCAGGGGCATTGCAATGCAAGTCACAACCACCCATAGAGGTAAGCAGCTGTGCTTATGTGTAAATAGGGGGTCACTACTTCCATTACACTTTTGACAAGTCATTGGGATATATCAAAAGATTAGATCGGGGGGAGGGGGGGGGTTCTGAGCGCTGAGACCCCCACCGATTTGCAGAACGAGGGGAGAGAAGCCCCCGCTCAGCACGTTCTTTCTCCTCGCTGGAGGACAGGAAACGAGATGAACTCAATAGAAAGACTATGGGGCTTGTCTCACGCAGCGAGAAGAGAGAGCGCGGTAAGTGATCGCTTCTATTCCCTCGTTCTACAGATCGTGGTGGTCTCAGCGCTCAGGACCCCACCGATCTATGACTTCTCAAAAGTGTAATGAAAGTGCAGTCACCCTCTAAAGAGGTTGCTATTTAAAGGGGTCGTCCAGTATTACAGAAACGGCGCCCCCCACCGGCCAACAGGTTGTGTGTGTTACTGCAGCTCAGCTCCACTCCAGTTTGGAAGAACAGGGTTAGGCCTCATGCACACGACAGTTGTTTTTTGCGTCCTCAAATTGTGCGTCCGTCAAAAAAAACGGATGCGGCACCCGTTTTTTTGGGAGGATTCGTTTTTTTCCACAGATCCCTTGTAATAAATGCCTATCCTTGTCCGCAAATGTGAAAAAAGTAGGACATGCACTATTTTTTTTTTGCTGAAGGGAAACACGGACAACGGACGCGGAACACAAACGGATGAACTATCAGCATTTTTTTGCTGACCCATTGAAATGAATGGGTCCCCATCCTATCCGCAAAAAAAACGGAACGGAGGCAGAGAAAATCAACTGTCGTCGTGTGCATGAGGCCTTAGGCTGCAAAAGCAAATGTGGAGGAAATAATTACAGAAAAAACGGGCAGAAATATAGAAAACTGCACCCAAAAAGAGACATCAGTATATGACCGCACCCGAGCTGGCAACCATGCCTGCCCTCCCCCTGATATATATGGAATATAACATGTCGTCAAGCAGATGTGGACTGAAAATTGACTGGGCCCCCAGGCAATAAGAGTGTTGGGCCCCTTGTCGTCCATGACACAAGTATCCTGCGCTCTGGTGTGTCGATTAGACCGCAGTGATTACATCCATAGATATGTGACGTCACATGGCTGCCGTAGTCCTAGATGACTGCAATCACTAGCTTCATCTCACAAGGCAAGTTGGAGGACAAAACCTTGACCGCCTCCTGCTGCCACTAGGTGGAGCTCACTGCACATGGATTTACACGGCTCCCATTGAACCCCATGTGTGGCTGCTCCAGCTCCCCCACAGGGTGATGTCATCCATTTTAAAGGGGAAAAATCCAGCATGCAATCATTTCAAAAATATCTATATGGCCCCGTGGAAACTCCTTGGCCCTGGCAGATGTTGTGAGACTACAACTCCCAGCATGCACACTTGCACAGCTGTTCTCAGAACTCCCATAGAAGTGAATGGAGCATGCTGGGAGTTGTAGTTTTTTTTTTTTTTTTTACAACAGCTGGAGTGTTGGTAAGTGGCTGACCCCTAGAAATTCAAGCTTAAAACGTATGCCCGGTGCTGATTTCTACCCCCTGATACAGCGCTATTGAAATCGATGGGCGCAGGGTCAGATATGTTCATGGGAACAACCCCTTTAAGAGATCAGAATCTCTAATCTGAGACAAAGGAGTCCTGCTGCCCCTTTACTTTGGAAATCAGTGGAAGTTCCAGTTCATAAATAGTCACTGACAATTTTTTTAAAAATATTTTGTTGGACTTCCCCTTTAAGGAAAAACAACTCCTATTAATGGGTTGCCTGGTTTGGAATAATAATCTATAAATTAATTAAAAGACCAAGGCTGGAGGACCCAACCTGCCTGTACCTTACATGGGTGGTGCTTGGCTTTCAGTAGGACTGTGCAATGCTTAATCCCTCCTGCGGTGGCGCTGTAAGAAAAGGAAACACAGCCAGATGGCAGCTGATCGCCTTGTGATCATCCTCCTGATCGGTGGATTCTGTAATATTGTGTCTATATTGTAAAGCCGTTATTTGTGTAGTAAAAATATCTAGGGGTAAAAATGCTTTCATCTCCCTTTGTCTGATGTAGTGTCTAGGAAGAAAGTTCCCATGCATAGACATTATAGCAATATGGACCGCCACAGCACAGGTTCCAGGTGTAGGATCGTGATATCGCTATATGTTAGGGCTCATGCACACAAACGTATTTTCTTTCCGTGTCCGTTCCGTTTTTTCCGCAAAAAAAACGGAAGTTACTCAGTGTGCATTCTGTTTCCGTATGTCCGCATTTCCGCCAAAAAATAGAACATGTCCTATTATTGTCCGCATTACGGACAAGGAAAGGACTGTTCTATTAGGGGCCAGCTGTTCCGTTCCGCAAAATACAGAATGCACACGGATGTCATCCGTGTTTTTTGCGGAGCACAAAATACATACGGTCGTGTGCGTGAGCCCTTATGCTGGGTTTTACACAGGACTGCAGATAATCCTGCTAATTATCACGATGGACACATTAAAGGGCTAGATGGCAAATTCGGCCCTGCTAAACCTGTATATATAGTGCGTCTATATACTGTAGGACATGCAGTTAAAGTGGTTGTCTCATCACAGACGATGTATGCCCCCATTGTCTGATAGGTGCGGGTCCTATTTAAAAAACAGAGCGCTGCCAAACTCCATTCATTTTGTATGGGGCCCAGTGCTGGCTCGGATATTTCCGTTGAGCCTATAGAAGTTAATGGGAGCGGCGGCCGGTCATGCGCGGTGCGCTCCTCCCATTCACTACTGTAGGGAGCCAACCGGACCAAAGTCCTCCAGCCACCACCTTGCGGGGCTTCGTTACCGATATACAGTTGCAAGAAAAAGTATGTGACCCCTTTGGAATGATATGGATTTCTGCACAAATTGGTCATAAAATGTGATCTGATCTTCATCTAAGTCACAACAATAGACAATCACAGTCTGCTTAAACTAATAACACACACAGAATTAAATGTTACCATGTTTTTATTGAACACACCATGTAAACATTCACAGTGCAGGTGGAAAAAGTATGTGAACCCCTAGACTAATGACATCTCCAAGAGCTAATTGGAGTGAGGTGTCAGCCAACTGGAGTCCAATCAATGAGATGAGATTGGAGGTGTTGGTTACAGCTGCCCTGCCCTATAAAAAACACACACCAGTTCTGGGTTTGCTTTTCACAAGAAGCTTTGCCTGATGTGAATGATGCCTCGCACAAAAGAGCTCTCAGAAGACCTACGATTAAGAATTGTTTACTTGCATAAAGCTGGAAAGGGTTATAAAAGTATCTCCAAAAGCCGTGCTGTTCATCAGTCCACGGTAAGACAAATGGTCTATAAATGGAGAAAGTTCAGCACTGGGGCTACTCTCCCTAGGAGTGGCCGTCCTGTAAAGATGACTGTAAGAGCACAGCGCAGACTGCTCAATGAGGTGAAGAAGAATCCTAGAGTGTCAGCTAAAGACTTACAAAAGTCTCTGGCATATGCTAACATCCCTGTTAGTGAATCTACGATACGTAAAACACTAAACAAGAATGGATTTCATGGAAGGATACCACAGAGGAAGCCACTGCTGTCCAAAAAAACATTGCTGCACGTTTACAGTTTTCACAAGATCACCTGGATGTTCCACAGCAGAACTGGCAAAATATTCTGTGGACAGATGAAACCAAAGTTGAGTTGTTTGGAAGAAACACACAACACACAAGACTATGTGTGGAGAAAAAGAGGCACAGCACACCAACATCAAAACCTCATCCCAACTGTGAAGTATGGTGGTGGGGGCATCATGGTTTGGGGCTGCTTTGCTGCATCAGGGCTTGGACGGATTGCTATCATCGAAGGGAAAATGAATTTCCAAGTTTATCAAGACATTTTGCAGGAGAACTTAGAGGACCTTTCACTAGAATAAAACATCTAAACTAAGCATACAGACATGGAGAGCGACGCCCAGGGATCTACCTGCACTTACTGTTATCCCCGGGCGCCGCTCCGTTCTCCCGGTATAGTCAGTTTAGATGTTTTATTCTAGTGAAAGGTCCTCTTTAAGGCCATCTGTCCACCAGCTGAAGCTCAACAGAAGATGGGTGTTGCAACCGGACAACGACCCAAAGCATAGAAGTAAATCAACAGCAGAATGGCTTAAACAGAAGGAAATCCGCCTTCTGGAGTGGCCCAGTCAGAGTCCTGACCTCAACCCGATTGAGATGCTGTGGCATGACCTCAAGAAAGCGATTCACACCAGACATCCCAAGAATATTGCTGAACTGAAACAGTTCTGTAAAGAGGAATGGTCAAGAATTACTCCTGACCGTTGTGCACGTCTGATCTGCAACTACAGGAAACGTTTGGTTGAAGTTATTGCTGCCAAAGGAGGTTTAACCAGTTATTAAATCCAAGGGTTCACATACTTTTTCCACCTGCACTGTGAATGTTTACATGGTGTGTTCAATAAAAACATGATAACATTTAATTCTTTGTGTGTTATTAGTTTAAAGAGGACCTTTCACTGATCCTGACATTGTGAACTAAGTATCATGACATATACAGTGTCAGGCAGCTGCCACCAAGGCCAATAAGATAATGGGTTGCATCAGAAGGGGCATAGATGCCCGTGATGAGAACATATTCCTACTACTTTACAAATCATTAGTCAGACCACACATGGAGTACTGTGTACAGTTCTGGGCTCCTGTGAACAAGGCAGACATAGCAGAGCTGGAGAGGGTTCAGAGGAGGGCAACTAAAGTAATAACTGGAATGGGGCAACTACAGTACCCTGAAAGATTATCAAAATTAGGGTTATTCACGTTAGAAAAAAGACGACTGAGGGGAGATCTAATTACTATGTATAAATATATCAGGGGTCAGTACAGAGATCTATCCCATCATCTATTTATCCCCAGGACTGTGACGAGGGGACATCCTCTGCGTCTGGAGGAAAGAAGGTTTGTACACAAACATAGAAGAGGATTCTTTACGGTAAGAGCAGTGAGACTATGGAGCTCTCTGCCTGAGGAGGTGGTGATGGTGAGTACAATAAAGGAATTCAAGAGGGGCCTGGATGTATTTCTGGAGTGTAATAATATTACAGGCTATAGCTACTAGAGAGGAGTCGTTGATCCAGGGAGTTATTCTGAAGCCTGATTGGAGTCGGGAAGGAATTTTTTATTCCCCTAAAGTGGAGAAAATTGGCTTCTTACTCACAGGGTTTTTATTTTTGCCTTCCTCTGGAGCAACTTGCAGGATAACAGGCCGAACTGGATGGACAGATGTCTTTTTTCGGCCTTATGTACTATGTTACTATGTTACAGCGGCGCCCAGGGGTCTCTCTGCACTTACTATTATCCCCGGGCGCCGCTCCGTTCTCCTGTTATGTCCTCCGGTATGTTCGGGGACTTGGTTATAGTAGGCGGAGTCTTCTCTTGTCCTGTGGGCGTCTCCTTCTCCTGGGAGGTTCTTTTCTCCCAGGCTGTGAGCTCTGCGATGCGATTGGCCAGCGCTACAGCCTAGGAGAAGGAGACGCCCAGCAGGACAAGAGAAGACTCCGCCTACTATAACCAAGTCCCCGAACATACCGGAGGACATAACAGGAGAACGGATCGGTGCCCAGGGATAATAGTAAGTGCAGAGAGATCCCCGGGCGCCGCTGTATATGTCATGATACTTAGTTCACAATGTCAGGATCGGTGAAAGGTCCTCTTTAAGCAGACTGTGATTGTCTATTGTTGTGACTTAGATGAAGATCAGATCACATTTTATGACCAATTTGTACAGAAATCCATATCATTCCATAGGGTTCACATACTTTTTCTTGCAACTGTAAGTAGGGCGTTTGGATCTCTGTATCACAAAAATAGTTCCATCTGCCATAAAGGTATATTAAGAAATAATTCAGAGCACAATTTTGGACCTAAAACATGACGATAAAAAGTGGACATTCACAATAAAGCGTGGTCTCGCTCTTCCAGTTTCAGTTTATATGGTAAATACCGCGGGTTAGCAAACATTGTGTTTTCTTCTGCCTTGTATTGATCTTAATTGACATCATGCTTTACACTGTAGTCACATTTAGAGCTGCATTCAAATTCCTACAGGCTGTTTGCTAATATCTCATTGCTGCCCCCTTGTGGTCTATGTCTTTAGAGAGCATATTCATCTTTGGTGCAGTGTAGGAGGTGTAATGCAGTAAATTGCACTGTGATGTTCATCTTTATCTCCCAAAGGTATATTATTGGGTTTCAGCTTGCTGTTATATTGTGGCGCCACCTGGTGTTCAAAGTGTAAAGCAGTGTGCAGGTCCTCTGGACACGCGTTGTCACCCTCCCCACAGCCAAATTGAAATAGTTTAATTGAATAGCCTACCGCAGCGTGGCAGAATAGTCAAGAACGGGTAGTAAGAAGGGACTATACTGTCAGCTGCCAGAGGGAGGAGGAGACTGATTATGTCCAAAGCCCGTCCCCAGTAGGACACATAGAAGCAAATCAATGATGGAAAAGGTATTTTTTATGCTAGAAATACTGCAAATTACTTTAAAACAGCTATTAAGTGCCTTTCAGGACTTTTGGTATGAAAATGATTTACGAGATGACCCCTTTAAAAACGGAAATCACGGCTCCAGTGTGACGGATTATGACATATCTACAAGATTAATGTCTGAGCGATGGGGGTCTGACCTGTGGGATCCCCACCACTGACAAGAACAGGGGTCCCATATCCTCTGGATTTTTTAAAGGAACAGCAGCGCACATGCTCAATGACGTCACCATTCAAACAAGGGACAGGAGACCCCCGTTCTCTTGATCTGTGGGGGTGACAGCAGTCGTTCAGACACTTATCTTATTGAAAGGTGATAAGATTCTGGGACAACCCCTCTATTATAACTGTGCTTCAATTCCTCACCGTTTGTGACATTTCTGCTTGCTTTAAGTGAATGAAGACATCCTGTTGATCATGTCCATTTGACGCAGTTACACAGCTCGTTACGAGCTGGAGCGAAATACATTTTAACAAGCCGGGCAGCTGGGATCAGGACGGTCATATCCAGCCTCTGGATGTAAACAAGAATGATCCCATTCACTGACAGCAAGCAACGATCTTGGAAATGGAGATGAATTGAAGGATGAAGTATATTAGAAA